>NC_051176.1:315185443-315397943 GCF_013339695.2 Rhipicephalus sanguineus
CTTGTGCCGGACTACTTCGCAACTCGCCGAAGACGTCCTGGGAATTCGTTTCGGAGGCCACAACAATCGAAAAGGCGCAAGAAACCCGCACCAGGCAATACAACCGCCGTATGTCCAGGTCGAGCTACGGGGATGTTCAAGCGTTGGGAACCAACGACCTGCGCGAGACGATCAGAGCGGTCGTGCGTGAGTAGCTGCAGAAGATGTTCCCCAGAACGCAACCTCAGGTGGATTCGATAGGTGAGATAGTTCGTGAAAATTTCAGCAGTCACTTGGGGCCCCTGAACCACCACAGCCTCAACCGCAAGCCTTGAGGTACGCTGCTGGAGCCCGATGCAACGCATCCCCTCCACGCCCCCGCCAAAGACGCCGCACAGCCGCACTACCGTCGCCAGACGCCGCCGCCACCAGCGCCGCCATACTCCGCTTGTTTGACCAGCGCTACGCGCCTAGGAAATCTGAGGTTTGGCGCGCCCCCGACCACAACCCCCTCTGCTACCATTGCGGAGAAGCTGGCCACACATACCGCCGCTGCCAATACCGACAGATGGGACTGCGTGGTTTCGCCATCTACGCGCCGCGTCCCCAGCGGGGTGAAACACCACGTGACATCGCACATTACCTAGCGGGGGCGGAGTGGACACCCCGACGACCTTCCCGTTCACCGTCGCCCGGGCGCTACATCTCACCGCAGCGCCGGCACTACACCGGCCCTACTCGGGGCAGATCCACAAGCCCTTATCCGGAAAACTAGGGCAACAACCGTTGGAGGTGCGGTTGCTGTACGACCAAATACCGAAGATCCTCCACCGCCGCCGACGACGCCGCGACAAGACCTTAAGAACACGCCACAAGCCGAACAAAGCGCTGACGACGAAACTTCGATGTCGGAAGAGGACCCGACGACACTACGTAGAAGCAGCGGCACAAGCTGACGTAGCCGTGATCCCACGCTGTGACCTAACCGCAACGCAAAACGACGAACTAGCTGCCTCGACGTTCTCATCGACGGCCACACCGTCACCGCACTAGTAGACGCTGGAGCCGACTATTCTGTCGTCAGTGGCCCGTTCGCCGCGAAGTTAAGGAAAGTTAGGACCGCCTGGGAAGGCCCTCAAATCCGGACTGCTGGAGGCCATCTAATAAAGCCGTCTGGAGTCTGCACAGCAAGAGTCACCATCAATAATCGCACTTATCCTGCGAACTTCGTAACCTTGCAACAATGCTCCAGGGATGTCATACTTGGCATGGACTTCTTGAACCATCGCGGTGCCATCATCGCCTTAAGAACCAAGTCGATAACACTATCGCCGGAAAAAAGGATACCGCCGAATACGAACCCATGTCAACGTGCCCTGAACGTGCTCGAGAATCAAGTCACCATTCCGTCTCGCTGCAGCGTCATAATTCCCGTCGGCACCGAAAAAGCTGAAGACATTGAAGGTGTCATCGAGAGCTATCAGCGTTTGCTGCTAGACCGTGACATTTGCGTTGCAAGAGGCATTGCTCGGTTGCATGAAGGAAAAGGAAGCGTGATGCTAACGAACTTCAGCGAAGAATATAGACACAGGTGCACGGGCAGGACGATTGCATACATCAACGAAATCGTGGCCGCCAGCGACGCGTTTGCCTTTTCAGATTCTGACGAAGCTACAACGACGACCCCAATACCTGAGCCACCCTTCGACGTGAACCTAAGTCTTCCCGCTTACCAACAGCAACAGCTCCGATTCCTTCTGCAGGAATACAAGGACTGTTTCTCATCGTCATTGCGGGTCCGACAAACGCCACTTGCTAAGCACCGTATCATAACCGAAGAAAATGCTCGACCACTCCGTCAGAGTCCCTGCCGGGTTTGGACGCATGAACGGGAGGCTGTTAAGAGTCCGTGGGCGTCTCCCGTGGTGTTAGTGAAGAAGAAGGATGGGACCCTACGTTTCTGCGTCGATTATCGTCACCTGAACGAAATCACGAAGAAGGACGTGTACCCTCTCCCACGGATAGACAACGCCCGGGATTGACTCCACAGCGCGAAGTATTTTTCGTCGATGGACCTCAAGACCGGCTACTGGAAAATCGAAGTCGACGAGAGAGACCGAGAAAAGACTGCCTTTATAACACCAGACGGCCTGTTCGAGTTCAATGTCATGCCTTTTGGTCTTTGCTCGGCACCTGGGACTTTCCAACGCGTTACGGATACACTGCTGGCTGGCTTGAAGTGGCAGACGTGCCTCGTGTACTTGGACGACGTCGTTGTGTTTCCCTCAAGCTTCGACGAACACCTCCGATGCCTTGAAGCTGCACTTCAAGCACTCAAGGCCTCCAGGCTCAACCTGAAGCCAGAAAAGTGCCGTTTCGCGTACGAGGAGCTCCTGTTCTTGGGCCACGTCATTAGCAAACCTGGAGCTCGCCCCGACCCGCGGAAAGATAGCTTAAATCTGGAGCGCCCGTCCCGCCTTCTTGTCTCTTGTGTGCCGTCTTTTTTGCGCTCAGTTTTTTTTTTCAACCCCGCGGAAAACAGCTGCCATCGCTGTTTTCCGCGGGTCTGACTCCGTACTCCGGCCGTACTCCGGTTTCTCGGCTTCTCTGCATATTACAGACGCTTCGTCAAGGAATTTTCACGGATCGCCGAACCACTAACTCGCCTCACGATGACCGACGTGGAATTCGAGTGGGAAACGGCGCAGGTCGAGGCATTTGAAGAACTGAAGCGACGCCTGCAGGCGCCTCCGATACTTGTGCATTTCGACGAATACGCCGATACGGAAAGCTACATCGACGCAAGCAGCGTAGTACTCGGCGCCGACGGACTGGAAAGATTATCAGGTATGCTTGCCGGTCGCTATCCAAGGCGGAAGCCAACTATTTTACAACGGAAAAGGAGTGCCTCGCCATCATCTAGGCTCAATCTAAGTTTCGCCCCCTACCACTACGGCAGGCCCTTCAAAGTTGTGAGTGACCACCACGCCTTGTGTCGGCTAGCTAAGTTGAAGGACCCTTCAGGCCGCCTCCCACTGTGGAGCCTAGGACTTCAAGAATTCGACATTACCTTCGTTTACAAGTCCGGAAGACAACATTCCGTCGCCGACTGCCTCCGTCGACTTGGTGACTGCTTCTTGGCAACCATAAGTGCCGACGAATTCGCTGAACGACAGCAAGCCGACCCGGAACTCAGGAGCCTTGTGGAATACCTTGAGGGCAGGACCGCCGTTGTTATCCGAAAGTATTCAGGCGAGGATTGGCGCCGTTTTTCTTGAACAAGGACGTCCTCGTAAAGAAGAACTTCTCTCCGGCCCGGGCCTACTACCTTATCGTTGTACCTTAGGCACTGCGACCAGGAGTTCTGCAGGCCCTGTACGACGACCCGACGGCTGGCCACCTCGGCTTTTTCCGCACGCTCGCGAAGATGCAAGAAAAGTACTACGGGCCCCGCTTTACTACCGACGTCACTCGTTACGTGAAGACATGCCGGGACTGTCAGCGACGCAAGACACTGCTGACAAGGCCAGCGGGACCTCTACAGTCCATCGAACCAGCTCGCCGACCGTTCTAGCAAATCGGTATGAACTTACTGCGGCCGTTCCCGACGTCGACTGCTGGAAAGAAGTGGATCGTCGTAGCTACCGACTACCTCACCCTCTACGCCGGAACAAGGGCCCTGCACGAAGGCAACGTGGCCGAGGTAGCTACGTTCTTTGTTGCGAACATCGTCCTGGTCAAGGTGCCCCAGAAGTCCTCATCACCGACAGAGGTGCGGCCTTTACTGCTGAGCTCACTCAGGCGGTCTCGAAATACAACCAAGGAAGCCACCGCCGCACCACAGGCTACCACCCACTGACAAATGGCTTCATCGAGCGTCTAAGATCATCGCCTACATGCTGGCCATGTACGTCAACGTCGAGCACAAGACGTGGGATGCCATTCTTCCGTACGTGACCTTCGCATACATTCTAAAAAGACAGGGCGTGCAAACACGGACACACAAACTTACCAACTAGCTCAGCTCTGTTATTCTAAGCTTCGCATACAACTCGGCATGCAAATAAACGACGCAGATGACGCCACAGAAGTGGGTCTACGGAAGGAGCCTGGCGACGACGCTCGACGCCATGCTACCCAACGTCACCGATGAAGAAAACCTCGACGTCACCGTCTACCTTGAGCGCCGAAGAGGCCAGACAACTCGCCCGTCTGCGCATCAAGAGCCAGCAAAATACCGACAGCTGTCATTACAACCTTCGACGACGAGACCAGCCCGGCGGCCGTGTCTGGGCCTGGAGGCCGATACGTCGACATGGACTCAGCGAAAAGCTTCTGCGCTGATACTTCGGTCCATACAAGGTGCTTCGGCGTCTCTGCGCTCTAGACTATGAGGTGATCCCGGACGGCATTACGAACTCTCAGCGCCGCAGCGCACGATCTCAAGTCGTTCATGCCGTCGTTTTTAAGCCTTTCTGTGCGCGTTAAGGAAACTGAGGATTTTAGTTCTGCTTGCTTCATTATTATTTCGTATTCCATACATGTTTTCTATTTTATGTGCTGTTTTAAGCATCGGGCAATGTTTTTTTTCAGATGGGGTCATTGCCACGTGTTATGTATTCGGATTTCTTCCGGAAAGAGTGTTTGCAACGCTCGGCGCAGACCGCGCCGCAATGTTTCAGAAGCTTCGCGATTGTTTAAGATCATTTCGTTAAGATAGCGTGCATGACGCGAATAGTTTACTGTAATCGAGAACTTACGAGGACACCAGCGATAACGCTGGAATCTTCGATAACACATATATGAAAGCCGACGCGCTTTACCGCTTGTCAAATTACTCGACAGCCGACCACTGTTCACGCCTCTATCATTCCACAGTGCGAATCGCTTGCACGTTGTATTTCATTTTCCGGGCACAGCTTCACCGAAGTAAAAAGTTTAGTCGTGAACACGCCGACTGCTGCCTTCGTCAACGTCACGATCACGTGACAATATAAGTGGTGGCTGGCTAACACTACCTAGCGCTTGCTAATTTTAGAGTGTAATAGAACAGGGGAGTGCTCGGAATGGCCGCAGCACCAATGTACAGAAAGTGAAGCCCCAACAGCAGAGTGCTCGGAACGGCCGCAGCACCAATGTACAGAAAGTGAAGCCCAAACAGGGTCAATCCACCTGCGGCGCTGCGATCGGTAGTCTGCAGTGTGTCGTCGTTTAAGAGTTGCGCGCGGCTCCGCCGAAGTGGTGCAGTAGGGGCGTCGCCAAGGGGGGGTTGGGGGGGGGTTCAATTCCCCCCCGAAATTTTTCAGTTTTGCTTGCGTATATATACACGCGCACATACAAACGCGCGCACGAACATCCATAAAGTATGGTTAAACCCGCCCCCCCCCCCCCCCGAAAAAATTTTCTGCCTACGCCCCTGTGGTGCAGGGGTAGAATGCCCGCTTCCCACTCAAAAGGCCCGGGTTCGAATCGCAGCTGTAGATGGTGGGTCTTTATTCTTAGTGTCACCTTTTATAGCTGTGTTGTTTTTCCTTCGTTTCTTAAAGCTAGCTTTTGTTGCTACGTATTGCTACAAAAAGTAACGTAAAATGTGAAATTTCGCTTCGAGTCTCGTATTCGCGAAAATCTCGGAGGCCATACTTTACGTTTTTGTTCAATCTCGGGCGGTGGCGCTGCAAATAACTGCACTCACTGTCAAATTTCTTGTATTTTACTTCAAATTTTGCGTTACTTTTGGAATCAACACGTAGCAACTGAAGCTAATCTTAAAGGGGTACTGACAGCTTTTTTCGAAGGCAAGTTTACTCTGCCATTCAAATCTCCTGTATGCAGAGACGGCTTGAGCAAGTGTGAAGCTCAGAAAATGCTGATAAGATATTTTATTTTGATATTAAAGGCAATTTTTCCATAGCGCACCTAACTGACATCGACACTAGCTTGACGTCAGGCTACAGTACTAATTTTGGTGGCTTCACGCAGCATTCTGGCTAGTTATGATGACGTCAGGTACAAAACTTCGAAGATAGCCGCTTGTGCGTCACCGAAACATTCAAAATGGCCGCTTGGGCGTCACCAACGGAGCCGCGGTGCCGAGCGGCCGTGAAAACGTCACCATATATTGTGCGAGCACGTGACGAGAAGCTCATGCCGTGTTATGACGTCAGGGTACAGTAGTAACCGAAACTAGCTTTAAAAACATGCGGTAATTAGTTTTTCAGTGTGCATTCGCGCTTAGCACTACCTTTTCTAGGCTCTTGAGGGCTTGGCCTTTCATTTGACACAAAAAAACGGCAACTGAAAATTTTCGTGTCAGTAACCCTTTAAGAGACAAATGAAAACCAATACAGCTATAAAAGGTAACACTAAGAATAAAAACCCGCCATCTACAGCCGCGATTCGAACCCGGGCCTTCTGAGTGGGAAGCAGGCATTCTACCTCAGCACCACTTCGGCGGAGCCGCGAGCAACTCGACGACACATTGCAGACTATCGATCACAGCGCTGCAAGCGGGCTGACCCTGTTTGGGTTTCACTTTTCGAAGCTCGTTCCGGGCACTCCCCTTTTCTAGTACACTCTACTAATGTTGAAGGTTAGCTTGTGCGTAGAAATTTTGGCTATCTCATGCTGGCTGAGTGTGTGTAAGCGTTGGCTAATGCAGGCTGGCCAATGTTGGTGAATTCTCGACTGGTGTTTCTGGTGCGTGCTAATTTTGGCTAGTGGTTACTTTTAGTGGCCAGGACTGGCTAACATTGCCAGCTAGTGTGAGCTCGCAATGTTGTATTGCCTGGTGCTGGCCATGTTGGCAAGCACTGGTGATTAATGCTCGAACGTGATTGCCTATGTTACATCAGACTACAACTACCCTTGAAGCATCACAGTGTAGTCGACGTGTCTGGTGTGTTGGCGTCATGCTTGCAACAGCTCAATTTACAGAAAGACGTCGATCCGCACGACAGCTATGTATTGGTGACAGGTGTGTTCTCTTTCCAAAATCAGTTTGGTTGTTTAATCCATTAGGCTTAACACGAGATGGCAGGACAGTCTCCATGAGTTCACGGTGCATGCGGTAGGTAACACACGCACACTGTGTTACAGGGAGCAGCTTGTGCAATGCAGATTTGTGCATATGAGTAATATCACTGGAACGAGCTATAATCTTCACAAGCTATATTCTGCACAAATGGCTCTTACTACTGATCTTGGTTGCGGGTTCTTCCCGTGTTGTTTTCCACTTCTTGCGTGTACATTGCATGAGATGAAAAAGAATTCATTTTGTAGGGCAGGCCAAGAACTGAGCTGTATTGATCAAGTCGAGAGTGCGATGAAATCTTGTCTGGTCAAGGGAAGACCCGCCGCGGTGGTCTGGTGGTTGTGCTTGACTGCTGACCCAAAGGGCGCGAGATCGAATCCCGGCCGCGGCGGCCGTATTGTCGATGCAGGCGAAAATTCTTGAGGCCCGTGTACTGAGATTTAGGTGCACGGTAAAGAGCCCCTGGTGACCGAAATTGCCGGAGTCCTCCGCTACGGCGTCCCTCATAATCATATCGTGGTTTTGGGACATTAAACACCAGCAATTATTATAAGAATCACGGCAAAAAGCAAAACAGAAGTGCAAAATTTATTTCATTTCTGTTGCTTCGGCAGCCGAAGGGGGCCGCTGGTTCCTCGCATCGCGGTAGCGGCGGCCAGAGGTCCTGACAGAAAACGTTATGGTCATTTGTGTTGGGATCCTGAGGCATCCTCAAGCTGCCTGAAGGATGCAAGATCATGTGCTTGGACAGCCAGGACAAATGTTAGCAAAAGCTAACACAATTACAGTCGGCAAAACTGCGCTGCGCAAGCACATAGACTCACTCCTTTCTGCGTTGCCTTCTTGGAAATATGTTGCTAGGTTTGCCCGAGACATGAAGCGATATTCTGAAGCGATTTCATTTGAGGATATGATCAGATGTGTTCACACGATCTCGCATGACTTGTCACTGAACCTGGGCTGTAAAGTTGATGTTGCCGAACAAAACTGCTTAAAAATGATGGCTTCAGAGTAAAAAATGAGGCATGACAAGTTGCCGCGCCACTGACATGAAAGTGATCATGACACCTTTCTTTCTTTCTTTCTTTCTTTCTTTATTTGTTTCCATTGTAAACATCGTTACACAATGGCAGGGGCTAAGATAAAAGCTGCTATAGGCAGCTTGAGAAGCCCTTAGCCCCTGGTGCTATATGGTGGCAGCAGGTGGCGGAAATGGCATATGTGACGTGATTGAGTATTTAAACCAGGATTGCATCTACAGTGAACGACATCAATTACACAATCAAGCAGAAAATTACAAAACAATGTAAAGTACGCAGTCATTAGTACAGGTAAGGAAGGAATAGATTATCGTACAATGTGATTTGACAACATGGTAACACTATTCTTACAGTATACACTTCTTACAGTTTGCGGTAACTTTGAACAGGAAAAATGTTCTACAAAAAATGTCCGACATTTCAACAGAAGTGCTCAACAAACATGTTCAACAAGTGTTCAACAAAAAATGTCCAACAAAAAAAAAAGAAATCTATGAAAGTGACTGCATCATCGATACTAGTTGAGACCGTGTTATGTTTGAGGTTAGAAATCCAGCATTTTCAAGTGCATTCAGCAATCTCGGTAATCTATTTTTTATCATTTGCAGGCCATAATTTGTTCTTGATATTGGTACAAACCATAGTTCACCGTAACGGGTGGCATAGGTAGTTGTATTTTTATGTAGACAGGCTATTTCGTTGAATACGCTATTTTCCAAGTTTACATTGGAGTGCCATACGCGAAGCAGGAAACGATTGTATAAGGAATAGATAGTGGGGATGTTGTACTGCATGAAGAGGTGCTCAGTGTGATGTTGGTATGATACATTTGCTATAATACGTATTATCTTCTTCTGTAATAGATGTATTTTTTTAAGGTTAGTTTCAGTTGTGGTGCCCCACACTAAAGTAACAACGTGAGAATATCCTAAAGTAACAACGTGAGAATATCTGCTTGTTTGTAGAAATTCTGTATCACGCGATTTCGACTTGTTTCGGCTGATCTCTTCTTGACCTAGATGGGTGAAATTGAGGAGCTGGGGCACTTCCATATCTGAGACAGCAGAGATTTTGTTTGGGGTCATGATCAGACATATGCAATGACAGTGAAGATTTTTAGAGGAAAACGTTTATTCAACATCCCAGAATCGAAAATGAACTCGATGTTACAAACTAGTTGAGTTTTTACAACTTTATCGCCATCGAACACCATGTATTCTTTATGATATAGCGAAGGCTGTGCCGCGATTTCATTATAACGAAGTTTCACTGCTATCGTAAAGGAATACCGAGGCAATAAAATGAAACTTGTGCTGGTGCCAGCACTCATAGGGTGGATTCGCACGCGGTTTTTGTGAACACAGGTTTGAAATCTGCTTGACAGAGCGCTCAAGCGAAGCACACTGTTTTGAGACAATAATGCATGTCGTGCATCAGACAGTGGCTCTCCTTCGGAGCAGCGGGGAGAGTCGCGGCTTGACGCATTGTAACGCCCACCTTTCTATGTGTTCCGTATTCTGCGCTGGGCATGCCGACCACCCGCCACGGGGCTGTAGTGGTTATGGTGCTGACGCGGGATCGAATCCATTTTCATTATAGGCGGAAATGGTTGAGTTTAGGTGCACGTGTGAGAACCCCGGGTGGTCGAAATTCCCTCCACGACGGCGTCCCTCATATCGTGGTTTTGGAACTATATCATTAGCACCCGATTCAGTGTTTTTGTTATCGCCGGGTGTCAAGAGACGCGCTCTCAGTCGCTAAATTTCAAGCGATCGTGATCGCTGGAGAGCAGACGTGGCTGGTGTCTTTCAAATCATCTCGATCAGCGAGCGAAAAAGACGCTGCCAATCATTTAGGGATATTGCGTATTGCACTCCCGAGCCCGAAAGAAACTGTGCTGGAGTCTGTGAAGAATGGAATAAATTCCTAGAGAAATCAATCAGAACTAGTAGGCGCATCTACCGCAAATGAAAGTTTTTTTTCCGGTAAGGGCACTGCTGTGACAAACTTTAAGAAGATGACCAATATTTTTTGGAGCTGCTTGCAGTAACCAACCGCACTGCTATTAGCTCTGTAATATTATTGGATATTCTGTGAAGAAGCCTACGAACAAGACTTTTATTGAGGCAGTGCATAATGGTGACCGAAACTCGCAACGCCGTAATGGGTCTTGCTCGATTGTTAATTCGGCGTGCGATGTCGCAAAACAGAAAACACGGGCTACCATAAGCGAAGATACTGCAATTCAGGTTGTCATCTCGCCTTCATGTGATCTTAGACTACGTATCTCGTTTTTGTTGCGTGCGACAGTTGTCGATGACGTGCGTTTATTGGAGTGAAGAGCAAGTAGTTTGGCTCGGTGAACATGATAAATTGATGTTACACCAGTGTGGGCAACACCCGCGGTTTTAATTACAAGTCGTGGCTGCAGAACAGGCACGATAGCTTCGCTGAACCTATATTTTACTACGGTTTATCAGACTTGCATGTCTTCCAGCTTTACGCATGATGCGGAGGCACTGTGAAGAGGACTTCGCTGGCGCGGCATCAAATTTTGGATGCCGGATTCAACAAAATTGATTGTTTTACATGGTTGAAGCTAGTTTTCTCGTATTATTCGGACGATCTTGCGATATTTTCTGAGCCAGAATAAATCCTTCGGTGACTGCACTTTTGATAAAAAGTCGAATTTCAATTTAAGGAATTTTCATATGGCATAACCTGTTTTACCCACTTCGGTGTGTCGAGGTTGAACTATATGTACGTTTCTAGAAGTTTCAAAATGCTGTTTCAACATCATGCGTTTCATGGGATCTCGTATGGTGGAACGAGCTTTAGAAGATAGAATTAGGCATAATATGACCTTCATACTTGGGAATATGAGGGCTCACAAAAAGAAAAAAAAAACGACAAAGCACGAAAGAAGTGCACACGACATGCGCTGTCGTGTGCACTTGTTCTCAATGTGATTTTTTTTTTCGTCCTTTGTCGTTTTTTTGTGAGCGCTGCACAGTCGTAAGTATGAATGCATGCCAACTAGCTCAGTTTTCCATTCTAAATAATATGACAACTGCAAATGAAGTCTTCAAGCACCCAAGCTGCAGTACGTCGAGTCCGCACAGAAATGGCAGCGAGCATTTATCGTCCAATATTGGTGCTGGCCCGCCAGAAAATTTTCAGAGGGTTACGAGATCAAAATTGTCCTGGCAGTTCCCGGTGACCCGCGGGTCGCCGGAACCGTCTAGCAAGAACGACAGGCCGTGTGTTCACCGCTCAGCGGCTGGAGCAGAGACAGACAAATGAATGCGACGTTGCGGGCTCTTGGTAGCCAGAAGTAGAACATAAAAGAGGCCGAATGATTCAGGAGGCCACTATCAAAATCATGTTTGCGTAATGTCGTACCAGCGGGTCCTCAATGAGGCCTGCCAGTGGTGGGTGCACGAACTCGTTGGCGGCATTCTGCTGAATAAGATCGACACCAGTTGAATGGAAACAACTGCAAGTACTCACAGTCGGGCATTTCAACTATTGGGCGCTAGGACATACTGTGGCGCCGCCATGCGGAGGTATCCCTGTGACGTGCGAGGTTGCATTGCTCCGGCAGCCCTCTTTCGAGTCTGCTTTATTATTATTATTGTTGTACTTCACTTTGACGAAGACAGTATAATACTGCTGCGGCTTCATCACTGACTCTACGAAATGCTAAATAACTGCTCAGAAAAAAATGTTACGTTCCCCATAATGCTTTAGACAGCGCCCTCACTGCTGGCGTCGTCTGCTATGGCCACCGATATGGAAACCAGGGGGCCCGAGCACGCTGTTTTTGTAAAAGGTAACGAATCGTTTTGCGTCGAATTGGCGTTCTTGCGGCAAAGAAACATATTTTTGCTGCAAGAAATGCGTGCAGCCGTGCCACTCCATTCATTGTAGCTTTGCATATAAAAACGGGCCGCGTTTCACACGACAAGCCTGGGCAAATTTACGTTCCTTACGAGGGAAAAACAGCGCTAAAAAGACGGGACAAGGAAGGACAAGAGACCACGGCGCTTACTAACAACCAAATGTGTTTTAGTCCTTCAGTGAGCATAAATATACTTCACCACTATTGCAAAGAAAAAACAGAAAATTGAACACTCAGCCTGTGCAGAGGCAGTCAGGCGATCAATGGGACATGGGAAATTGAGGGAGGCTTACGCATGCCTCGCCGCTATTGTGAATGTGATAAGCTTCTGGAATGCAACGCGCGCGCTCGTCATGGTATATTGACAAGAAAGTGGTATCTTTAAAAGATGGATGGCAACCATGTAAATTTACATTGCTGTTTAGTACACATAGCCCTATGAGGCACTACGAAAGCGGTTTTTCCGCTTTGTGGGAAGCAATCCAGCATGCTTTGAGATTCATGCAGCCGAAACCTTTCTCGTGTGATTGCAGACAAACGAACGAGAGCCATATGCACGCGCGTACCTCATTCAGTGTTGGAGCTAGATAACATTTCACACGAGTTTGTCTGCGGCGCAATTTCAATACGTAACCTGCTTCTCATTGCGCGAATTTTATAAGGTTGTCACACGGTGCATTTTTGACCGCCACCGAGCATGAAAATTTCTACGAATGATTCCGTTACGCAGCTTGCACAAAGAGGCCAATCGCGATCGAAAAATACAGTCCCGATCGGGCTCGATTGCGATAACAAAGGCACCGTGTGCCATCTGGCCGTATTTCTTGCGCACTTGAATGACCATGCTGCAAGGTGTAACTTACTGTGTTCTAAATGGCAATTTTATGTTTCAGTGAAAATACCAGCCTCCAGTATTTATAAAGCTTCATTGATAAGCAGTATGACACTTCGCGGCTGCTCTTGGGGAGGTGAATCAGTATTTGAAGCTGGCAACGTTTTCGCTGTAGCGGAAAACAACATGGAGATGAACAAGTGACACTGGCTATGTGCTCATTTTACAGAAAAAAATCTATAAGCAAGGAACCCCATGGGCGGAAGTCGAGAGTCTGACGGAAAGCCGTGTGGTCGGGAAAAGACACGAGGACAATTAAGATGGACACGGGAGGGGGGGGGGGTGTGCAGACTGTAGTGGAAGTTACGTCTACGAGACAGTTAACTTTCAGCAAAGACTGAAGCAGCACATTTATGACGTAAGAAAGGTTTCATCGAACGCTCTGGCTGAACAGGCAGAAGCAACTGGCCACAAAATAGACTGGGATAAGACAAAGATAATGGAAAGAGAAAAGAACTGGACTCCTCGGCTTTATCTTGAATCTCTGTGGATTCACGGCGCACACACTTAATCGTCATGACGGCAACTTTCCACACATGTCCTCACGTCACATTTTAAAACATACATAGCCGGACTGTTTGCGCATTCATTTTTCACTGTGAAGAAGGCTTCGTGCGGGAGCCGTGACGTTTTGCTTTTATGTGTATATTCGTGGGCGGCGTCCATTTTAACATGATAGGCTTGAAATAACAATAAAAAAGACAGGTGACAGCCGCATCATCCTCGTGAAAAGCAGGATAGCGGTAAAAGTGAAAGCTCACTCCTGGCCCCTTCACGTACGTAGTGCACTGGGGCACGGAGCAGAAAAGTACCGTGCTGCCGATAACTTTTCTGCACTTTTCTGGATTGTGTACTCTCTAGGGGTCCACACACAGGAAGTGAGAGCAAAACAACCCTGTTCAAAAGCGAAAACACCACGAAATCGCGGTTAAAAACAACGCATTCAACCGTCCGCTTCCCTTCGCCAGAGCGAGGTGAGGTCACGTGATCCAACCCTGCACGTCACAGTGATTGCAGCGCCCGCGTCTCCAGTGGTGGGCCTCGCGCCCAATAGCGGCTTGTTTCGGCTCATTTGTAGTACACAGTTCTCACTGAATGGGTGATCTCACAGAGACTTGCTAAACAGTTCACAGACTAGGCTCGTCAGCGTCGCTGACATGAAAGCCTCACACACAGCACCAAGTCGTGGTCACTGGTTGCATTGATCTCACTGTTGGCATAACGTGATGTGGAGTGCCTATCTCAGTGACACAGTCTGCGGAATGTTTCGCCTGTCATTGGTGTTGGTGTCTTAATGGCCCAGTATGACTGATCAATTTGCCCGCATTACTGTGTTGGTCACTTACCTACCTTAGTCGTCCTAATACCAACACGTGAAATGAATTATTACTCAAATAATCTTCAATACAACTGCATTAATTAGGCATAAGCACATTGTGATTGTCACACAACAACCTCTTAAGCAGTCCACCTGATGCGGAAGAACTGTGCTGCCTGCAAATAGACTATTTCTTGTACATTGGTTTATGCCCGCTAGAAGAAACAAAACAATACATACTGCAGGTTGCTTATTGTGCTTGAGTGATTGGTGGTCATCTCTTCTAGGGACCTCTCCAGTTGTCCCCTATGCCAGCGACTTCTATCAGACCAGTGCAGCGATTGTCGAGGACATGCCACCGAGTTACGAGGAGGCAGTGAAAGATGCACAGATCTTGCCACCACCGTCATACATGGAGCACAAGCCCGAAGAATAGGATTCACTGAAAAGCCTTCCTGCTTGGCAAATCTTGTGATGTGCTCTCGAGAAGCGTCTCTGCACGAAAGCCAGTGTACATTGTGAGGCATGATTCTTCTTTGGACGACTTGAAGGGTCTCGTAGTGCCACACATCATCTATACAATTTAAGGAAAAAAAATGTTCATTGTCCCCATCTTAAGTACTTGTGCAAATGTCAAAGGTTTTGCCGTTTTGTTATGTTCCGATGTGCCCTGAAACAGCGTTTTCGAAGAATATATTTTCCCCAACATGTTTCAAGCATTCTCCTCTTGCTCCCTCCCTGAATGAACACTATTGTCCCCTCAAGTGTAAGCAAAATAGAATTCCACAGAATGTACAGTAAGACTGAACAGCACAAGCACTAATCCTCAGTTATACAATTACTGGGAACGAAATGTTGAAACTTAAGCTTGTTGGTGTAGCTTTGCAGTTACGAGCAGGACGAAAAGGAACACCTGATCTCAGTGCGGGGGTGTGTTCTTCCTTGTTGCCCTCGTCGAGATTACTGGGAAATCTTTGCTTTCTCAAAAAAATATTTTTGTCTTGTATTGATGTAACAATTATAGACACTCAAGCTGCAAGGACACTGTCATTGCTGCCGTTATGCTGGCCGACTGAAGGGCTCATGTGCGGAGGGTTCAAGGGCCTCTAGCTATGCTACAAAATACGTCAACACGGGATGTCGATGGGCGTCGCTGGAGCCGACGTTTCGCCAAGCGGACATGTCTTCTTCAAAGCTGCAACTGCAGTTGAAGCCTCGAAGACACCGTGTTGATGAATTTTAGATGCAAAGCATCTTATAGCGGAGTTCAAACCGGTGGTGGTGGTGGTGGTGTGCAGCGTGACCACCCTTAAAGGAGCACTGACACAAAATTTCGAAGGCGAGATAATGAGTGAAATAGATGTATGTGGAGCCGTACACAACGTCTACGAAATATCAAGGGCTAATATAGCCTAGAGCATATTTAAAATCAATTTTAAAGTGCATGCCGCGCGACTGAGCGAGATGCGAGCGCTTCGCGACGCCGACATCAACGCGGCGGATGTGTACACAAACCTACGTCACGAGTTTGTGTTGGCTGGTGGCTGGTTGTGCCCTTGCGCTTGTGCCGTGCTACCTGCGATTTCTTCCTCCGTGCCTGCGGCTTTGCGTGTGCTAGTTGTGTTCTCTTCCGCTGTTCGCTCGTCGTGCCCGTTGGCAGATGTTATGGCCCGCTCACGCTAGCGGCAAGCCTGCCGCAACGGCGCGGTGCCGCAGAACGTCGGCCGTCGCCGCACGCGCGAGAGATGTCCAGCTTGCACGGCAAGCTTCGCCGGCGAGGCATTCGCGCCTCCGAAAAACATGGCAGCACTGCCAAAAGCGGTTGTCGTCCACTTCGAATCTATCAAGTGGCCGCCGTGCGCTCTGTAACGTGTACGTTCCGAACTGATGCTTCCATTTGCTTTAGATTCATGTCCTTAAGCTTCGACAGCAATGTATTCGTCCCGATTCGGCGCCGTTTTTGAGAGCCATAGTCAAATAATCGATGCTGTAAGCTTAGCGAGTCGAGATGGGCGCTTCAGAATGTTCGGAGGACATAGACTACGCGTTTGTTAGTTGTTTCTAATCCTCCATAGCTGGCGCCATTTGACCTGGTTCGGCGCCCACCGCACCCACGCTCGCGCGCCGCCTACGTCACAATTTTGCGTGTTCACGTGGCCAGCTGTGTTTTCCCGGCCCCCGGAGGATGCTGCCTAGCTCGGTGCTCTTTGAAACCGAAACTGCGACTGGGCGCTCTAAAAACGTCTCTAAATAAATAACCGTCGCGCACTCGCGCAAACGAGGTTTGTAGCCGTGGTAAGTATAAGCTATCTATTGCAACAAAAAAAAACAAGGTGCAAAATTTTTGTGTCAGTGCTCCTTTAAGCGCACGCGCAAGCCCTCTCCACACACATCATCTCCACTCCACCCTCCCCCTCTACACTCCTCTGAAACGCGGGCTCGACGTGCCGAAATTCTCTCCTGCGCAACGCCGCGATGAGAGCGAGCGCATGCGCGTCCCCTCCCGCACTCTCTCCTCTCCTACGCTGCCCCCCTCTTGCTCGCCTGTCGACCGCGTTCCCCGCTCGCCCTGTGAGAATTAACGGCCAGGCTAGATAGAAGACACGACGCGCGTTGCGTTCCTCTTCGCGTTCCATGACGCGAGGTCGGTAGCATGCCCAACGAACGCCAACAAAACGCGATCGTGCAAGTGCACCGGCTTCGCATCGCCTCATGGTCCCCTTTAGCGGGAGATGGTGTAATTTTTCATCTCTTTAAGCTTCCCCTGAACTTGTCTTTTTTTTAGATTTCCAAAGTCTTGCAACACATTTTGATAAAGATCTTGGTAACATATTTGAGGTAACTAATGCTCCTGTGTGGAAGCATGTTGACACATGGAATTTTTTGGAATTTCGTGTGTGTTCGCACACAGCCCGAAAAAAATAAACCTACTGATCTCAATTTTTCATTTCAAGTGAGAGTAAAGGGTCCAAATTTTTAGTGGCACAGGAGACTGGGCTTTGTTGCGGTTGGCTTTGCTTGGGCATGGGTAAAAGCAACGCCAAACAGGGAGTGCGCCGAGCCATCGCACCTGCCGTTTTTGTGAGGAATGTGTCCTCCTTGGGACGTTTGAGCGTCTGGGAGACACGTCGGGGGAAGCCTCGCGGCCACCTGGAGGACAGCAAGGCCGTCTACCTCTGCTACGGGTGGAAGCAAGCCGAACGTTCTTGTACTCGTATTAAACTTGTGCTTGTTTTGCATCATGCCCTGCTGAACCCTCACCGATTGTCAATCCGGTTTGAGCCCTAAGTTGGAGCTTCTGAGGTTCAACCCTTGGCTGCGTTTCGATATGAATGTACGAGCCTCGTCTACGAAATCGCAACTGAATGCAGCGCTTGTGTTGGTCTGCATCGGATTGCCGGCTTCAAGGTGGTGAAGGTTGACTTTTCTCTGCTGTGTTTTGCCAAGTTGATGTGTAAGGACGTATTCGAGCGATCGTTTTCGCCAACTTTAGGCTGCGGATAGTTGTGCACAGTAAAGAGATCATCACTGAAAACAGTCATGAGTTGGAGGTCATTGCAAAAACCTAAGTTGTATGAGCTTGAAAGGAGCTGCAGCTGGACCTTATTGATGCATTCCGAAAACGAGAGTTGATTGAGTGCATTGTTCTGGAGACTGAGGATGATGACATCACAGGATGCTGTGATATCTCGAGAGAAGGAGACTGCAAAGAGACAGGTAAAACAGGTTAAAACGTGAAGAACGAGAACGCGCACTTAGATTAAAGGGATTGAAGGAAAATGCCTTCGAGCAGCGAAGGAAACAGTGTAGGCGTATCGTTAAATATGACATTCAAGTGACATCATCCGCAAGGCGCGCTAGCGCGGCAGTCGCCATACCCACGGTCGTTATCGTAGGACTAAAACCAACGTGCTTTGCGGCGCTTCATATCTTTTCACAATACATCAAACTGTCATACGCCGGATCGCTGAACGACCACGGCTATAGGCTCCCCAAGCATCGCTTAGTGGCGCTGCTGCTCTTGACAGGCAGCGCCATCTCTGACATAAAAATACAAACTGGGTGCAAGCAACGCGCGTTTTCCCTTTTCTCCAATGCGCTGCCGCTCGCTTCCGTGCACGTGCAGAGCTCTCGCGGTGCACTTGCGGCGCCTCACAATGTACCGCTTGCAGTGCGGCTTTAAAAGGATCTTCAAGCTTGACTGGTACTTCCGAAAACCGAACCTGATGAAATGAGAAAGGCTCGTCAATCACGTTTACGGTGAAGAGCAGACGATCGACGACAACGACGGCCTACTCAAAGCGAAATGCATTTGCGAAGTCGCGATTACACCGTTAGGACGTATACCTCGAGGTAAGTCTCATTCTGTCATGTTAAAGATGCGTAATGGTCCACATGTACTCCGAAATGAAGCCGTGCACGCTATCGATGTTCTGCGGTGTGGACTACGAATCATATGATTGTTATTTTGATATGGCATGCTTGCAGTAGCAGCCGCGTACTTTCCTGAACAAACGTTTGCGGCGTGCGAAAAAAAAGAAATTATACGGCCATGGCACTCTCTCCTGAGAAGGTTCGAGTCAAGTGCTCCGTGCCGCTGGAGAATCAGCCGCCGATTAAGACGCGAGGCAGCTATAGTTGAGCTTTAACCACTGTGAAGCAAGATGAAGTACTGCTCGCCTCGTTTTTTCGGCTCTCACGTCATGCTTGCAGACTCTTTTTATTAGGATATCGACTTGACAGGTGTATAAAACCTGCTGCGCGAACGCGGCTAGAAAATCCTACAACGTCAGAAGCTGGTTACTTCAAGGTTGCAATTGCAAAGCATGTATTAAGTGCCAGTTATATTTAGCGGCTTAAATATCGCCCTAATGAAGTGACAAAAACAAAGCAAACCTGCAGAACGATGTCAAAGCATGCTGAATATGCACAGACGTCCGTTCCGGCGTGATAAAGCGGCCTTCCCGACGCGCGAATTGCAGGCGCCGAACTTCTGACAATGTGCCGAGTTCACTTGAATTCAACTGCGCAACGCTAACGGTACAACGCGAGTGTGAACGTTCAACAATGACGGGTAGGTCTCACAAACACGGGGAATCAAAACAAAGTTGTTTCACCTACAACCATAACTGGACTTTCACAATGCGCGAATGCAGCAAGTAATCATTACTGTAGTCGCTGCGTGCATGCGCCGAGTTGTGTACCGATTCACGTAGTCGAAACGAACAGACAGCCAAAATAGAAGGCGAGACAGCGTTGTCAGCTATCCACGCTTGCCGCCTTTATTTCTCGTGCGACATGCCCGAGAACCGATACACTTTCACACGTGAATCGCGTGCCTTGCTGTTGTCTGCACTGTTGTGGCAGGCCACGACACAGCAGTACTTCGGACCTAGCTTGCGCTTCCTCGGGGTCGCTTCTGCCAACGTGAAAATGCAGCTTCGCACAGCAAGCCTCTCGGTTCAGCGTGCCAAGCTGTCGGCACGGCGCCCCAGTTCCCCGCACAGACTGAGAAACGCGCGCGCGTGTTCCCGCTGCCGACACACAGGCTGAGTCGGCTGCGCTTGCACCCACTTGCGCCCGAGCTTCTCTCCAGAGCCGCAGCGTGGCGCTGTCGTCGCGCCGTAAACTTGAGCTTGGGGTCCCTAGGGCATCGAGTTTCCTAAAATGAACTAGAGGGAACTCTGGCGCTGCGATCGTTCAGCCACCATGGGAATGATGGGTAGTACACGGATTTGCCTAGTGTTTGTACTTGCGGGCTTTGAACGCACTTGTGGCTTTGTTTATTGCTGTGTTTTGGTTTTCTTTCAGATAAAAGAATGGATCGTTGTGAACTTCGTGACCAGATTTGAATTGGTGAGCCTAAAAAAGTTATGTGGTGAAGTGGAACCGTTGAACGTTTGCTGAACTTCATCTTGCGACAAAGCGGATGCAGGCGACGCCCAGCCAAACGGAGCCGAAAGTACGAAGTTTAGACAAATCCGTGTACTACCCATAATTCCCATGCTGGCTGAAGGGCCATGCGTTGCAGCTCCCATAGACACTAGCGCCAGAGTTCCCTCTAGTAAGTATTGTAGGAAACTCTATGCCCTATGGAACCCAAGCTCAAGTTTGCAGCGCGACGACAGCGCCGCGCCAGGCGCGCTGCGGCTCTGTCGGAAAGCTCTGAACCTTATGCGCGGCCGACTCAACCCCTTTCACGGTGGTAGCGCGCGTGTTCTGTCGGTGCGTGTAACTGGGGGGGCCGTCAGCTCGGCACGTTGAGCCGAGAGGCTTGCTGTGCGAAGCTGCGCATTTCCGCGATGGCAGAAGCGACCCCACGGAAGTGGGCGTGAGGTCGGTAGTATTCCTGTGTCGTGGGCTGCCACAACAGTGCAGACAACACCAAGGCACGCGATTTACGTGTGGAACTGTATTGTTTCCCGGTCGTGTTGCACGAGAAATAAAGGTAGCAAGCGTGGATAGCTGACAGCGCTGTCTCGCCTTCTATTTTGGTTGTCTGAGTTCATCGCTTTCGTTCGTTTCGACTACCTGAATAGGTAAGTAACGCGGCGCATGCACGCAGCGACTACAGTAATGATTACACGCTGTCTTCTCGCATTGTGAAAGTCCACTTATGGTTGTACGTGAAACAACTTTGTGTTTTGATTCCCTGTGTTCGTGAGACCTACCCGTCGTTGTTGAACGTTCACACTTGCGCTATACCGTTAGCGTTGCGCGGTTGGTTGAATTCAACTGAACTCGGCACATTGCCAGAAGTTCGGCGCCTGCAATTCACGCGTCGGGAAGGCTGCTTTATCACGCCGGAACGGACGTCCGTGCATTTTCAGCATGCTTTGACATCGTTCTGCAGATTTGCTTTGTTTTTGTCACTTTATTAGTGTGATATATATTTAAGCCGCTAAATACAACTGGCACTTGACACATGCCTTGCAATTTGCAACCTTGAAGTAACCTTGTGTCACCTTCTGACTTTGTGCGATTTTGTAGCCGCGTTCGCGCAGCAGGTTTTATACGCCTGTCAAGTCGATATAAAAAGAGACTGCAAGCATGACACGAGAGCCGAAAAAACGAGGCGAGCAGTTCATCTTGCTTCACAGTGGTTAAAGCTGAGCTAGCTGCCTCGCGTCTTAATCGACGGGTGATTCTCCAGCGGCACGGAGGACTTGACTCTAACCTTCTCAGGAAACAGGGCCATGGCCGTGTAATTTCTTTTTTTCGCACGCCGCAAACGTTTGTTCACGAAAGTACACGGCTGCTGCTGTTAAGCATGCCATATCAAACAATAATCATATGATTCGTAGTCCACACCGCAGAACATCCATAGCGTGTGCGGCTTCGTTTCTGAGTGCATTTGGACCATTATTCATCTTTAACATGACAGAATGAGACTTACCTCGAGGTATAAGTCCTACACGGTGTAATCGCGACTTAGGAAATGCATTTCGCTTTGAGTCGGGCGTCGTTGTCGTCGATCGTCTGCTCTTCACCGTTAACGTGATTGACGAGCCTTTCTCCTTTTATCAAGTTCGCTTTTCGGAAGTGCCTATCCAACTGTGAGATCTTTTTGAACCCGCACTGCAGGCGGTACATTGTGAGGCGCCGCGAGAGCTCTGCACGTGGTGGTGGTAGTTGTTTGGAGAGGAAAAGGCGCCTAATTTCTGCAGCCCGGTCGGGAGCACGGCGCAGCGCCTGAGCTCTGCACGTGCACAGAAGCGAGCGGCAACGCGGTGGAGAGAAGGGAAAACGCTCGCTGGTTACACCCCAGTTTCTGTTTTTCTGCCAGAGATGGCGCTGGCTGTTAAGAGCAGCAGCGCCGCTAAGCGCTGCTTGGGAAGCCTATGGGGAGAGTATTTCGGCAGCGCGTTGAAAAAGTCACGTGGTACACAGAGCTGCTCAGGCTGCTCCGCGTGCGGTGGTCGCGGTTGCCTAGGCAACGAAGACGCGGCCGTGGCGGCACTCCGACCGTCGTTGGGTTCTGCGGCAATGCCATGTTTCCTTTTGTTATTACAACGTATTCAGTGGGCATTGCGATGACGCAGTAACTGCATGAGCTGCACGTCACAGCGCACAAATGCAACATTCAAGGGTAAAATTGAGCACAGCTTCACTGACTTGCCGTCGCGAAGACTGATGAAACTGCGGAGCTGGTGCCTTTTCCTTGGCTTTGGGATGCCTTTTTTTTACTAACTACAGTTTTAGCTATCAATACAGCGATGATAATATGACGCCGCTAAACGGTCCCTGAGCTCCTGCTTTGGCCACTCGCAAGCCAGGATCGGATTCCCTTCGTTGCTGGGCGGCCGAACGTCTCCCCGATGAGCTTTGTCGTACAGTTTCCGCGACACGCCTCCCTCACTCGAAACTCGGGGTTGGCCCGTCCTCGTTGGGCCATGCTCTAGCAAATTTCCATCATATTTCCCGCCGCGGCGCTTCTTCTCCCGAAGACAGAACCTTGTTCGTACTCGCCATACTCGTCGCCGAACGTCGTAATGCTCTGCGCCGACAGTGCACTCTTTTGTACTGCTTTGTTCACGCTGAATTTATTCTTGCAGCAACAACGAAATGAAGCATGCGTTAGGGCCGCTGAACCAAGGTGTGCGGCGTAGAGGTAGGGGGCGCTCTTGTAAGCTCAGTGCGAGCACTCCGACCGCATTAGAACACCACAATTAAAGCACGATATGCAACGCGAACTGACGGTCGAATGTCAACAACAAGCATGCCCGCTAGCAGTAAACAAAAATAATGGAGATGTGCGTCTATCCTAGCCTCTCCTAACTCCATCGTACTGTATGTGTTAGTATTCAGGGAACACCGAGCCCAGCTTTTCACTCTGCCGAAATAACATAACACTACCGCAGAAGGGGAGCGCATACTATCGATACCGTGCCACCGTGTCGACCGCGTCTACGCGTCTCGCCGGTCTCGCTCGCCTGGCAACGGCCAGAGCCCGCCAGACCCCCGTCAACTCCGCGCGCGCAGGCAGAGGGCAGCACAGCCGCACAGCGAAGTGTACCTCGTGACTTTTTCAACGCGCTGCGGAAATACTCTCCCTTCCCAATGGCAATTGGATGTAAGTGAAACCCCTTGATCTGGGAGGGCAGCGACACTCTCCTCTGCGCGCCTGTTTCCTCCTCGGTTCTCCTGATGCGCTGCGCACAGCATCAGTTTTCGCCTCAGCTCCCGAGCATGCGCCGCATCGTTCAATGGAGGCGTGCGATTTCGGGGCAATTGCGCGCCCCCAGTGGCGTAGAAGATTTTGACAAGTGCTCAACATCAAGAACGTTGAAATGAACTTTTATGAAGGAGCTGCTTGCTTCAAAAAGCCGTGTGGATGGGGCATTGAAAAGCAGCTATCAGGAGAGTTCGATGGTGCACACATTTTTTCTGCCACATGATAACACGCTTCACTTTTGCACCTGATAAATTTTTGCTTGTGGCATATCCTTCTGTGTATGGATTTTTTTTGCCTGTGCGCGTATGTGCACCACAGGCATTTACAGCGTCGCATCTTGTAATGGCTTCGTGGCTAGGACATGGTCCGTCCATGTGCTATCTTCTCGACAGTAGCTTTGCGCTGTGGTCTCCAAACTACATAAAGGTGGTTTGAAAGCACTCCCTCCTAAAGTGAGGTTTTCCGGCCTCTGCCTTAGCATCGATATTAATAGCAAGCGATCGCGATCCTGTGAATACCCCTGTACTTTGCCTGTATCCGTGAGAAAACCAAATAATATATGTCTCCCAGCCATGCGTGCGTGACATCCGAATACAAAGCACACTGAAGAAGGGAAATAAAAAAAGAGAAGAGAAACGTAATGTAATCTATCTGCCGCTGCTCATCCGCAATACCACGGGCGTACTTGCTTCCCATTATTTTTTCAGGGCCTGCATTCATATCAAAGTTAGCTGCAACAGTAGCGCCTCTAGAAGCCGCTATTTCAGTTTTCAGTAAAACAGCCAAGGAACCCTGCAAGAATGTTGCGGGGCGGGAAAAGAAACGAAACGGAAAAATACGGGATGAGCGCTGAATTCCACTTATCTGGGAAAGCACACATCTTAGTAGTAAGGGAACTGGGAATCTGCGCAAGTGAAAACACAAGCACCGCGCGACTAGAAAAAAAAAGGTAACGAAGGTGAATCGTCATGCAACGCCGCAATTAAGAAATAATTCCTTAGTGGTCAAGGGAAGGCGCGATCAAGACGAGCCATTTCGGCCGCTGCCTTTTAGATAACGGCTTACTTGCGTCATCAGGATGTTTTTTTTTTTTTTGCGAAGTGCCTGTGTTCTCATTTGTTCTTGCTGAGGATCGTATTTGTGTCACTACTTTTGTGTGTGAAATCCAATAAAACAACAGTTGGAAGCCAGCGCCAGTTGTCTCACTCCTCTTCCTTCGTTCGTTTCTTTTGTCTCACCGTTAAATTTCTTGTGCAATGAGGTACCAACTCCACCAACATTCACGTTTTACGGATCCTAACAATCACAGCAAGGGCGATCGAGAAGCTGTATCATCGTGCATAATTTTTCGCAGCGGAAAGCAGATTCTATAGTTGTGCATTTCAGATTGAATAAAAGTTCACAACGTGCGAGGTGATGGAGTCTCAGCAGAATATGCAACATGTTGTGGACAACCCCATTTTTACTCAACGCACAAACAGCCGCAAAGAAAAGAACAAACTAAACGACAACGTTAATGAGCATGCCGGAAGAATATTTAAAATGCAGCATTCTTGGATGCTTTGATAAAAGCAATAAGAAAGGCGCCTTACCGTGCAAACGATACTGTTCTTTGTCAGAACTAACTTACTTTGGTCATTGTTGTGCAGCCACTGCTTCTTGCGCAAGCCGTTACGCTTACCTTGAGTGATCAAGAAAACTGCATAATCATTTGCGCGCTTGTTGCGGCAGTTATAGGCGCAACAGCACAGCATAGCGCGAGCACATTACGCAGAAAAAGCGCGCGCGACGTTCGCTACGTGCAGCCGGGGCGAAAAAGGGCGCGAACAAAAAATAAAAGCACAAGCGAAACACAAGATGCACGCGTTTCCAAGGGCAACCGGCAAAGGAGACGGATCGTCGTGCAGAAAAAGCGGCGGCGGCGGGAAGTGCAAGGAGTAGATGTAGTGGAACTTGGGCTACTTGGAATACTTGCATAATTAAAGCAGCGCTAAAACACGAAGACGTAGAAGACGTCCTGTGCACTCAGTTCTTCGTGTTTTAGCGCTGCTTTAATCATGCGAGTAGCGGTACTTTATCAAAGTCAAGGGGCTTTAGATGTAGGTAAGGCCCCTTGATCTAGGTAAAGTGTCGGTATTCTTTGTTTTTGCCGCCGCGCGAGCGACCTCCTCTCTCCCTCCCTTTCGCGTCCTCCTGTGCTTTTTCCGCACGACGATGGGTCTCATTTGCGGTTGTCCTTAGAGACATGCGGATGTTGCGTTTCGCTGGTATTTTTCTTTTTCGTTCGCGCCATTTTTCGCCGTGACTTCGCGTAGCGAACGCTGCGCGCTTTGATTTCTGAGCTTTGTGCTGACGCTATGCTGTGCTGTTGCGCCTATAACTGCAACAACCATAGTGGAAATGGTTATGCAGTTTTCATGATACCCCAAGGTAAGCGCGATAACTTGCGCAAGTAGCACTGGCTGTACAACATCGGCCGAAAGAACTTTGTTCCGACAAAGAACAGCGTTCTTTGCGAGGTAAGGCGCCTTATTGCTCGTATCAAAGCATTGCCGAATGCTGCATTTTAAATATTCTTCCGGCCTGCTCATGAACGTTATTTTTCTCGGCTGTTTGTGCGTTGCGTAAAAAGGGCTTCTCCTCAATATGCTGAATATTCTGCTGAGACTGCATCACCTACCACGTCTGCAACTGTTATTCAGCGTGAAATGCAAACTATAGAATTGGCTTTCCACTGCGAACAATTATGCGCGATGAGACAGCTTCTCGATCGCGCTTGTCGTGATTGTTAGAATCCGTTGAACATGAATGTTTGGTGGAATGAATGAATGGGCAAATAGAGGTGACACTAGCTTCCAAACGAGGTTTCTTCATTTCGGGTGGGGGGGGGGGGGGCATTCACACAGAAGAATAGTGGCAAAAATGTGAACTGGCGCAAGAAAAAAAAGTCAGTTTCGCCGCAACGGCGAAACAATGAATGCGATAGCAATAAATTGGAATGTAATGCGAAGAACGGAAAACAGCTCGAAATTGCCAGCGCGTCGCTCGAGCCCAAAGGACGAGCGCGAACTATTATGCGTCACAGCTCGACACTTGAAGCGCACTGCTCAAACATAAAGCAGGGCGCACGAAACGAAAGAACAGGTACACACAGGACGAGCGCGAACTGTCAAAGTTGTTACTTATTTCTGTTTGAACAGCGCGCTCTTTCGCAAAGGCGGCCGCTGCAGCAAACCAAGTGATATTCGTATGCTCTGTGACTTCAGCGCGGACATCGCGGGGAAAGCACAAGACATACAACCTTCCGCCCCCCCGGCCGCCCCCTTCTTTCCTCGAGATAAGCGCACGAAGGCGACCACACCCTGTAGGGCGAAGAGCAATGGCGCTCGCAGGAGTGGGGCGACAATCTGTAAAGCGCGCCCCGCGCGCACTTCGCACCATCTCGTTGGTGACCAAGAAAGCATGCTGAAGTAAATGGTGTATATTGTAGCGAAGCGTTGGAAGCCTGTAATGGGTCGCCCTCTCGAGCGCTTACTATTGGGTCGTCCTCTTCCGCTGTTCTCGGACAGCACGCTCCTCGCGCTCAGAGCCCGCGCTCTGTTTTGACTGTCGCCGTTGTGCTTCGTCGACTAGTGCCGCCAATAAAGGCCTTTATAAATTGGTGGAGAGTGCTGCGCCGTCCAACCAACTTCGGTCTCCGTTCGATGCCCCTGGCGCTCCGATCCCGTACCCTGCCCTCTACCATGCCTCAAGACGCCGCACAGCAAACGCTTCCCCCTGTACCGACACCATGCCCCGCTGTCCCCCGCATCCGTGACCCTCCTGTCTTCACCGGCGCGGATGGCACTGACGTGGAGGACTGGCTCGCGATATACGAGCGCGTGAGCGTACCCAACAAATGGGACGAGGCCGCAAAACTGAGCAACCTGGTTTTCTACCTCGCGGGTGTGGCAAGCCTCTGGTGCAATAATCACGCAACCGATTTCCTCACGTGGTCTGATTTCAAGACCGCCGTCATCAACGTGTTTGGCCGCCCCGCCGTTCGTAAACTACAAGCCGAACAGCGTTTACGTGAACGCGCTCAGCATACCGGTGAGTCTTTTACGAGCTACATCGAAGACGTCCTCGACTTGGGCAGGAAGGCCGACGAAACCATGTCTTAGTCTGACAAGATCCGCAACGTTCTGAAAGGCATCGACGACGATGCCTTCACCATGCTGCTTGCCAAGAACCCTCGTACTGTGACAGAGGTGATCACGCTCTGCCAAAGCTACGAGGAGCTGCGCCGCCAGCGGTTGCTGACCCGTCAACCTCCATCACGCGACGCCGATCTCGCTGGCTTGTCGGCCATTTCTAGTCACTCGGCCTTGCTCGCCGAGATCAAGTCATTTGTGCTCGAGGAAATCGCCCGCCAGTTTTCTCTCCTGCCCTTCCCTCAGTCGCAGCATGTTGAACAGCCGTCGACCACACTGCTGCCTCCTTTACGCCGCGCTATTCAACAGGAAATCGCGGAGGTCATGCCGGAATACCATCAACCACCTCCGGCGCCTGCGCCGTTCAGTTACGCGCAAGTTGTAGCCAGGCCACCCCAAGCGATCCCTGTGTCTGCCCCACATACGTACGCCGAAGTCGTCGCCAGACCACAGGCCTTCCAGGCGAGCGTGCTGGCTGCGTACGCCGACGTCATTCCTAGGCCACGACTGCAGCCCACCATGCAGTCCTATCAGCCGCCGCCCCGTCCACCGCGTCTTGGGCCGTGTATGGGACCTACCCCGGCGAACCAATGGCGCACTTCCGACAACCGCCCCATCTGCTTTGCGTGCGGTTGCACCGGTCACGTCGCCCGCTATTGCAATCGCGTGCAGTCGCCTCCAGTCGCCTCAACCATCCCAAGCCAGTCAAGCCGTCCGTATTACGATTCACCGCCGCCTATGTCACCGCCGTCTCGCCCAGCCCCCTCTACCCGCCGTTCACCGTCACCACGACGCCGCTCACTGTCCCCGATGCGGCCACGTCTGGTCTCACGTGACCAGGAAAACTAGTCGTCGCAGTCCACGAGGCAAGGGCTGCGACGCTATCGAACTGCGAAAGCCCTCAACGAAGCCCATCGAACGTGATAGACGTGTTTGTGGACGGTGTTCGTGCATCTGCCCTTATCGACACTTGAGCCGGCGTATCCATTACGGACGCAAAGCTTAGCCGAATATTGCGAAAAGTGACGACGCCACTTTCCGGGCTCTCCCTCCGTACAGCCAGCGCCCAAAGTATTCACCCTACAGCGGTGTGCACAGCCCGCGTCATGATTAAGGACGCTATGTACGCCGTCGAATTGATCATAATTCCTGCATGCTCTCACGACGTCATCCTCGGCTGGGATTTTCTGTCCCGCCACGACGCCGTAATTCATTGCGCACCCGCCGAAATAGAGCCCTCACCATTCTCTTATTTGACGCCGGCAGACAGTCCATCGGCTGCGAGCAAGGTACTCGTCAAAGACGACATCAAAGTGCCTGCAAACCCGTCAACGGTGGTGTCAGTCTACTGCGCCAGTCTATCCGACACTGTTGCACTCCTCTCGCCATATGACCGCGTTTGCACGAGGAAAGGCTTGCTGGTGCCTTTCGCGACCGTTCAAGTCACTCAGGGCAGCACCTCTATTTTTGTAATCAACCCCTCCCCGTACAGTGTTACGTTGGTGCGAGGGGAATGTCTCGGCAGCGTGGAACCCCTCGAAGACGCACAAGTTATGGACTAACCCGATGGCTCGCACGGCCGCAGTTCCAGTACGCTCAGTGCTGTTTCGACGTCTGGTTCATCACCCGCTGACGTATTTGGTTCCTCCATAGCTGACAACCTTACGCAGGTCCAGCGTTCTCAGCTTCTGGACCTGTTGGAAGAATTTCGCCCTTCTTTCGATGTCGCTCAAAGTTCTCTCGGCCGCACGTCGGCCGTTACGCATGGCATCGACACTGGCGACCACCTGCCACTGCGGCAACGTCCATGTCGCGTATCTCCCACAGATCGCCGTGTAATCACCGAGCAAGTCGACGACATGCTTCGACGCGATGTCATTCGACCCTCTAACAGCCTCTGGGCGTCTCCTTTCGTTCTTGTTGCGAAGAAGGACGGTTCTGTGCGGTTCTATGTGGACTACAGGCGACTCAACAAGATCACTCGTAAGGACGTGTATCCACTGCCGCGAATAGACGACGCGATTGACAGCCTGCAAGGCGCCGAATTCTTTTCATCTCTCGATTTGCGCTCAGGGTGCTGGCAAGTACCTATGGCTGATGACGCTCAACCGAAGACCGCCTTTGTCACTCCCGACGGCCTGTACGAATTCAACGTCATGCCGTTTGGGCTGTGTAATGCGCCCGCCACCTTTGAGCGCATGATGGATACCGTTCTGCGCAACCTGAAATGGCACACGTGCTTGTGATACCTCGACGACGTCGTCGTGTTTGCTCCGGACTTCTCCACGCACCTTCAACGCCTGCGGCATGTTTTGACGCGGTTGAGCGACGCCGGTCTGCAACTGAATCTAAAGAAGTGCCGATTTGCAGCACGGTAGCTGACAGTCCTCGGCTACGTCGTGTCCAAGGACGGAATTCTCCCCGATCCAGCCAAGCTTCGGGCCGTGACCGAGATCCCCAAGCCTACGTCC
The DNA here is from genome assembly GCF_013339695.2 of Rhipicephalus sanguineus. Taxonomy (NCBI): domain Eukaryota; kingdom Metazoa; phylum Arthropoda; class Arachnida; order Ixodida; family Ixodidae; genus Rhipicephalus; species Rhipicephalus sanguineus. The sequence goes on from NC_051176.1 coordinate 315,215,443, forward strand.
GTCAAAGAACTGCGCAGTTTCGTAGGACTGTGTTCCTACTTTCGGCGCTTCATTCGAAATTTCGCGACTATCATATCGCCACTGACGACGCTCCTCGGAAGTAACGGGCCCCTCCATTCGTGGTCGTCAGAGTGCGACGACGCTTCCGGAAAGCTCCGTCGTTTGTTGACGTCGCCTCCCATACTACGCCACTACGACCCTACGGCCCCTACAGAGGTACACACAGATGCTAGCGGTGTTGGCCTTGGCGCTGTCCTTGCGCAGCGCAAACCTGAATATGTCGTGGCATATGCAAGTCGTACGCTTACTAAAGCCGAGACCAATTACTCCGTCACTGAAAAGGAATGCCTGGCGATCATCTGGGCCCTTACGAAATTCCGACCTTATTTGTATGGTCGCCCATTTGATGTCATCACCGACCATCATGCACTATGCTGGTTGTCGTCATTGAAGGATCCCTCAGGCCGCCTCCCCGCTGGGCACATCGCCTACAGGATTATGATATCCGCGTGCTGTGCCGCAACGGACGCCAGCATGCTGACGCCGACGTACTCTCGCGCTCCCCCTTGCCTGACGACAATACTACCAGCTCAGTGTCTCACAATGCCGTTTCTTCTATCGACATTCACGCCATCGCTACTGAACAGCGCAAGGATCACTGGATTGCCTCACTGATAGCCTTGCTGACTGATCCATCGGCGACACCATTCACTCGCGCGTTGCGTCGTCAAGCCCACCATTTCGCCGTTCGCGACGACCTCCTCCACCGACGCAATTACGGCGACGGCCGCCAGTGGCTACTCGTAATACCCCGCAGTCTGCGTTCGGAGATATGCGAGTCGTTCCACTCTGATCCGCAGTGTGCACACTCTGGGGTATCGAAAACCTACCACCGCATTCGCCAACGGCACTTTTGGCGAGGGATGTACCGCTACGCGCAGAAGTTCGTTCGCTCTTGCATCGATTGTCAGCGCCGCAAAACTTCAACGCACCTGTAGCCGGCAGGTCTGCAACCTCTACCTTGCCCTGACCGGCCGTTTGGGCGCGTTGGCGTCGATTTGTATGGACCACTTCCTCTAACGTCGGCTGGTAACCGCTGGGCCATCGTCGCTGTTGACCACCTTACGCGATACGCCGAAACTGCCGCCCTCCCAGCGGCTACAGCGCGCGATGTTGCCTCCTTCCTGCTGCACCGATTCATGCTGCGCCACGGTCCACCCCAGGAGCTGCTCAGCGATCGAGGTCGCGTCTTGTTGTCCGAAGTCGTCGGAGCCATTCTCAAACATTGCAACGTTGTTCACCGGAAAACTACTGCTTACCACCCGCAGACGAATGGCCTCACCGAACGCTTTAACCGCACGCTCGGCGACATGCTCTCGATGTACGTCGCCGCCGATCACACAAATTGGGATGCCATTCTGCCTTTCGTCACCTACGCCTATAATACCGCCCCTCAGAGCACTACTTGTTTCCCGCCCTTTTTCTTATTGTACGGCAGGCACCCGTCGCACACAATCGACACAATCCTTCCATACAAGCCGGATCCGTCTGAGTGTGCGCCTATTTCTGCCACAGCAAGACTTGCTGAGGAGTGTCGGGAGCTTGCCAAGACATTTACTACGCATGACCAAGAGCGGCAGAAGAGCATTCGCGGTGGCACCACCACTTCTGCTCCCACGTTCCTTCCTGGAGCGCTCGTATGGCTCTCGTTCCCTACCACTGCACCTGGATTCTCTTCGAAATTACTGCCGAAATACGACGGCCCCTACCGTGTCCCCGGGGTAATTGTATCGAAGCGTTGGAAGGCTGTAATGGGTCGCCCTCTAGAGCGCTTACTAGTGGGTCGTCCTCTTCCGCTCTTCTCGGACAGCATGCTCCTCGCGCTCAGAGCCCGCGCTCTGTCTTGACTGTCGCCGTTGTGCTGCGTCGACTAGTGCCGTCAATAAAGGCCTTTATAATTTAAATAGCTCGCCGTTAGCAGGCTGAAAGACATAGCCGTCTAACGCCGCGCGCTGCGAAGCGAGAGGTCGCCCGTTCGATTGCGCGCGTCGGACAGTTCTTCTGAATTAATTTCCTTTGTGGCTTTATATATATATATATATATATATATATATATATATATATATATATATATATATATATATATATATATATATATATATATACTTGCAGGAAGGAAGTCACGCTGGCCCCGGTGGAATAACGAACAAGAGAGAGTACGACGCACGTTGATTTTTTACGGGATATTTACTGACGTTTCGGCTGGTGGACCAGCCGAAACGTCAGAAAACATCCCGTAAAAAATCAACGTGCGTCGTACTCTCTCTTGTTCGTTATATATATATATATATATATATATATATATATATATATATATATATATAGATATATATATATATACGGTGCATGACGGCGGCGACGGCAAAAAGCAGCCGAGACTCCATATAACTGCTATCGCAACAAAATAAAGACACAAGCAAAAAACATCCTGATATTGAAAGTGAGCCGTTGTCTGTCTTGGTGGTGTCTGCATTAGCGCCCTTCCGCCGCTCTGCAATGAGAAACTTGATTATCTCTGCGCCGGTGTCACACTTTTGATCGCGATCATAGTCAATCCTTATCGGATTTCTTGATTGTGATCAGCGATCATCGCTGTTATACTGTCCAAACTAATCCAGATCGAGTTCGGGTCAAGCATCAGTGAAATCGCGATCTGGGAACCAGATATCGATGAGCAGATCGCGATGGTTTTGATCCCGATCGCGCCTCATCGCGATTAAAAGTGTCTGTGTTGCAGCACCTGATTCGTATCGATCCTAATCCGGATCGGCCCTGATCGCAATCAAAAGTGCCCGTGTGGCGCCGGTATTAATTACGGCGTTGTCTGATATATCACGACTCACCTTAGTATTTTTCCGCGTAGTGCTCGTGTTGTTCCTGTTTTGCTTGCGCAGATCCGCGTTTTTGACTCTAGTAAGATGGGTTCTTTCCCAAATAAACCCTAGGTGGAATTCAGCGCTTATACGTGTCGCCTCTATTCGTTTCTCTTTCCGCGCTCTAACATTCTTGCAGGATCCGTTGCCTGTTTTACTGTACATTGAAACAGCGGCTTGTAGACGCGCTATTCTTCCAGCTTACTTTGATGTAATCTTCAGCCACGTAAATGCTACGAATGCAGGCCCTGAAAGAAATAATGGAAAGCGCGCCCGTGGTATCTTGGGGGTGATCGCGCTTTTTTAACGTACAGGAACGGACTGAATACACCACAAACACAGAGCGCAGACTAACAACAGTTTTATTTCCAGACGTTTCCGCGACATACATACGCAAAGGAAAGCATCGCAAAAACCCGAGGCAAGATACAAAAACTCACTGGACATGCGCATGATAAGAGTTAGGTTGTTTTTATGAAATTAATTTCTTTTCAGGAAAGATTAATGGGTGGTGCGCTGGTACAACCTTCGGCCTGTGCCTGCGTCATCATATACGATTCCGTTATTACTCGTACCATTTTATCCTGAACCTGTGACAAAATTGTGGTTTTTTCCAAAAGCGGCGTACATTTTCACTGTCATACATGTGTTGCGAGATTGCCTCGATGGGTTATTAGCTGGCAGTTATTTAGATGCTCCCTTAATCTTGTGTTTAAACATCTTTCCGTCTGTCCGACGTATCTCTTACCGCATGCCTAATGAATATTGTACACGACTTCCTTACAGCAATCCACAAATTTTCTAACATGGTTCATCCCGTAATTCTTCCTCTGGCTTCTTTTCTTGCAGCCGTTTACCTTCGACACATTCCAATAAGTTTTTCCGGAGCCGAGAAAACCAGTTCCACATCCTGTGCATTTGCAATCTTTTTTAGCTTATGTGAAACCGTGTGGATATATGGCTGAACAATTGGTTTTGCTTTTTCGGTAGCGCCGATTCACTTTTACAATTTTTTTTGCCATTAATTATCTTTAACAGCTTGTTCGCCACTGACGCAATCACACAGTCAGGGAATTCACTGTTCTTCAGCCTTTTTACCTGTACGTTGCCGCTCTTCGCCATTTGGACATGATTTTTGAACACATTGTTTTAGACAATATAACACTACTCCTCTTTTAATTAGCTTTGAATGCGCGGAATCGTATCTCATGATTGCCTTTGTTCCTTTTGTTAAATACATCCAACGTGTATGGTGAAATTTCAAGTAAATCTGTATGTCTAAGGCCCGTATTCACAAACCAACCTTATCTTAACGCTATAAGGCGGCCTTTCGTAAGGAAGGGAAAAGTGTAAGGATAAGAAAAGGTCACATTACGGTCACAGAAACATCTGCTCCCCGGCAGCAACTACCGCGCGAGCACACAGCGGAAGGGCAAGGTTCTCCCTGCGCATATAATAGAAGAAGCGAGCGAGCTGGCCGACGAGTTTTCAATTCGCCCGTTGCGCTCCTCGCGCCATCTCGCTAGTAATGAAGAAACGCTTATAAGTGCCTGCCGTCTCTGAGTCCTGCCAGCGGTAAAGGGTGTGGATATAACGCTCGCCGTTAGCTTCCTGCAGGATCTGCGCTTTGTGGCGTACTGGTTAGCGACACGCGCTGCGGAGCGAGAGGTCGCTGGTTCGATTCCGCTCTTCGGAAGCATTTTTCTGAATTATTTTTATTTGGGACATATATATATATATATATATATATATATATATATATATATATATATATATATATATATATATATATACGGTGCATGACGGCGGCAACGGCGATGGCAAAAACCAGCCGAGACTGTCCATATAATTGCTGTTGCAATAAAAAAGCTGTATGCTCCTCAAAACAATAATAAACATGCAGGAGCGCATACCGGTGTAAGTTTCGATAAGAACGCGCCTCCTCTGGCCGCGTTGTTTGCTTCTTTTCTTTGTTGACGTTTTACCGTTGTCATAGGAACCGGCGGCACATGCGGAGACAGACGCGCCGGTCTATCAATCGCTGATTCCTACGAGGGCACCGACAGGCGCGCGGAGCGGTTTTTAACGCGATAACATGAGAGGGCTCGTTTCGCAGAAATTCCGATGTCGGCGTTGGTGACGGCGTCGCTTGTGAGCGAGAAATCTTCCGTGAGCGTAAAATCGAGAGAAATGCAAATAAAATAAACAATAAAAATATTCGGTGCCATTGAGGATCGAACCCGGCCGTTTGCGTGGCAAGCAGGTGTCCTACCGCAAAGCCACGATGTTACTTGCAACTGCTTCGGGAAAAAACACTACATAAATGCCATGTAGTGGAAGGAGTCTCCTTAACGCATGTTGTGCGGCTGGTGTTACGATGAAAATGAGCCCATTCGGCGATTTGTAGGCGCATTGGCGAGGACATCAAGTTACGTTGTTTTGCGCGACGCCAAGCGTCGAAAAAAGCCGGGATAGTGCACCCATAGCCGCTAAAAACACACACAAAATTGCAAACAGCTCTGAAAATGGACAACTATGTCCATCTAGCTGAAACCATATCAAGCAAACATTAGATAATGTGCTGCAATCTGTGAGGCATTGTGAGAAGCACGTCTCGACTCTAGCACAGGGAAGTGCTTCAGATCGAAAATCTGTACCATTACTATAGATACATAGCGCGCGCGCGTGTGTGTCTGTGTGCGCGTGCCTGTGTGTGTGTAACGACACAAATTAATAGAGAGTTTGAGAATTGGGGCCCCAAGAAGCTTGCGAGCCGCCAGGGCGCATGCGCAGAGCCTAAGCAACTCTTGGGTTCTTGCGCTCGCGTTGTCCCAAGACGCAAAAAAAGAAAACTAGCGTGGAGCCCCAAGGCGTCTTGGGTCACCAGCGAGAAGACACAGACGCAACGCGGGCCACGGCGCAGTATGGCCCGCGTCTCGCATGATTTTAATCTCGTCACGCGTGGCGCTCCGTGCGCTTGACCCAACGCAGCCTGCATTGGCCCAATTCTCAAACTCTGCTGATCATCGGAACGCAAGAGCAAGCTGCCCAACGCAGCTTGGGGACCCACCGTCTTGGGTCCCCAATTCTGAAACTCTCTAATAAGTATGCACTTAGCGGTTGAAGTGCGCACCAGGGGCCGGATTTCGCTATCGCGTTAAACTCTTAAAGGCGAAGCTTGAAGGGTCTCGCACTTTTTTCAGCGTCTGTCTTGTTGCTGAGTGCGACAGAAAGGTGAAAATTGAATTTCACTGAAGATCCAGCTCAACATCGACTTGAAAGCGTCGCATTGTGATAGCGACAAATTGTGATAGCACGCGGTCTTAGTGAAGAACAGTACGAGAAAGTGGGAGCAGCTCAAAGAAGCAAGAGCGACGTGTGGCTTCGTACCGAGCAGCGGCTACGTGAGTGCAAAAATGGGTAAAAAGATAGTTGATCCCTCCATCATACGAATCGGAATAACACGAAAGCGTGCCCTTACAGAAGTAACTTAATGTTTACTATACATTGATATGAGAGAGTTTGCACAATGTATATTGATGTCTGGCAGCTATAGCACCGTTTAACGTGGATGCACCCACTTTGATGATTGGTGGTACATCTCCATCCCGACGACTAACGTCCATGTTAAATGATTAAACAAACCCTTGTGGTAGCTGTAGTAGTTAACGCTGAAAGCGTAATCAGAGAACGAGGTGTGATTGCCAGAAGAGCGTCGCATATTGGACGCAGAGCTTGGTCGCCATCCCGCGGCATGTTAAAATGTGATTGAACACCCACGGCCCGACTAGAGGGAAACGCAAAGCGCTTCGTGCCGCCCCAGTAGCCCGGCCGTGATTTTTCTCGGGGTGAGCGCGTGAGCGGGGAACGCGGTGTTACAGCCAGGTGAGGCAGGCGCGCGTCGCAGAGCTATTTTTGGTTTGGATTAGCGTGATGCTATGAGCGAGGCGGACGCTTTTACGACGCTTGGGGTAAGGTCGCCATTTCGCGGTGTGTAAAGGCATTGACAAAATTGAACTTCTTTTGAAAACACGCCGAATGGGACGGACGTGTAACGCGGTGCAGGTGCTTATCGTGGAGGCCACAGTAATGACGAATTACTTTACCGCTCCTAGAGGGCAACACCACCCCGCCGACCGGGGAGTGGTAGATATAAAATGCGCGTTTGTAATGCCTCTAGGGTCTGTGACCGTGGCGCAGTGGATAGCGTGCCCGGCATCTGTTCTTGCGGACCGAGCGATCGTGGGTTCGATGCCCGTTGACGGAACTTTTTTCTTTGCCATCTGATCGTGTAGATTTTTTCGACGTCATTTCCGTGACGGAAGTACGTCAGTGAAGTCTTGGTGGACCCCGGCATAAAACACTTTCGTGTTAAACAATATCCCATCGTGCAGTGAGGCACGTCGGCTTCCGCGCCGTACCTTGACTGATTTTTTTCACACGTTTAATATTGCGGGGCAGTGTGGCTAGGGTATCTCCACCAAGTCACCATTCACAATTTGAAAAGTGCCTGCGCCGTAGAAACAGAGCGCCACCAGCAGCTGGAGGAGCGGTGGCACGGGAAAACCGACGTTGTGGGGGCTGGTTTCCAGTGGCCAGCTCAGGGACATGAAGTGCTCGCTTCGAGAATCTGCTCGGCAACACACCGTCGTTGAACTGTTCCATGAAATCTTGACGGATTTCCGAGCACTAGCAGCGTAAATTGCACATATGGACGCTTGTAGCGTATGTCACCTTTTCTTTAATGATTTTATAAAGCTTCTTGCGTAATCAGCCATAGCGCGCCGCATAAGTGGCGCCTTAAGGTACCTGCCGGGCTACATTATCGAACGCCACCTTTTCACGGCGATAAGGTTAAGGAAAGGTGGGATTGAGGCATAAGGTTTGTTTATGAAACGCGTTAAGGTGCCGAAAAGGTAAGGAGGGCAAAAGATAAGGATAAGGTTGGTTTGTGAATACGCGGCCTAAAAACATTAAAGAAGGCTCAGTTGGCAATTCATACGTGAATTCTAGCCCTGAAAAAACTTATATGAACTTCTGCAAGATTTTTTCCACGTTAACAGAATTGGCTTTTTCGAATGTTACACAAAGAAGGAAATCATCCACATATTAAAGCAAGCTTTTACATGCATTTCATTCATAGACGGCATTAAAAGTCTGTCTCCCTTTGCCATAAAAAGATTACGCAGCAAAGGAGCGAGGCAGGAGCCTATACAGATCCCATCTCGTTGCGCGTACACACCACCTGGCGAGAAGAATTGGCAATGAGAATTGTAAAAGTGACGAATCGGCTACCGAAAAAGCAAAACCAGTTGTTCTGCCATGTATCCACACGGTTTCACATAAGCTAAAAAAGATTGCAAATGCACGGAATGTGGAACTGGTTTTCTCGGCCCCGGAAAAACTTATTGGAATGTGTCGAAGGGTAAACGGCTGCAAGAAAAGAAGCCAGAGGAAGAATTGCGGGATCAACCATGTTACAAAATTTGTGGATTGGTGTAAGGAAGTCGTGTAGAATATTGCTTTGACATGCGGTAAGAGATACGCCGGGCGGATGGAAAGATGTTTAAACACAAGACTAAGAGCACCGAAATAATTGTCAGCTAATCACGCACCCGGGGAAACAGCAACACATGCATCACAGTGCAAATGTACGCCGCTTTTGGAAAAAAACCACAATTTTGTCACAGGTTCAGGATAAAATGGTACGAGTAATAATGGAATCGTATATGATGACGCAGGCACAGGCCGAAGATTGTACCAGCGCACCACCCATTAATCTTTCCTCAAAAGAAATTCATTTCATAAAAACAACCTAACTTTTATCATGTGCGTGTCCAGTGAGTTTTTGTATCTTACCTAAGGTTTTTGCGATGCTTTCCTTTGCGTATATATGTGACGGAAACGTCTGGAAATAAAACAGTTGTTAGTCTGCGCGCTGTGTTTGTGATGTATGAGTTCCTGCACGTTAAAAAAGCGCGATTATATATACCCCCAAGATGTACAACCAACTCGCCTTTATAGCTGCTGTTATTGGTATTGCAGATGACACAGCTAAACCGAGTGCTAGATTGTATGATACCAATGTGAAAACACTTCTGAAAAATCTTTTTCCCTGGCTTCTGTTATTGTGCTGAATGAGTCACTATTGGCGCCACTTCACCGTACTGACACTGCGCAAACGCCTTGTTCAGTTTGGACACCACCGCGCAAAGCTACTTTCACGTCTTATGAATCTCTTACCACGAATGTCTTATGTCTCATTGTCGTGGACAATATCTTATCCACGAAGTCAGTACAAAATCTGATGCGACACTGTAAGTATCTGTATTGCACGTGCGCGCACAGGCAAGGAAAAAAAAAAACCAAACACAGACGGACATACCACAAGCAAAACTATATCAGATGTTTCAGTGTTCTCTATCTTGTTATCACGATATAGTTCAGTGTTCCCCATCTTGTTATCACGATTTTCCAAAATTTTTTACACGTCCGTTGTGCGCAAGTGGCCCGGAATCACGCGCCTGCATTGAATTCTGCGGCGCATCCGCAGAAGCAGCGGCGAAAAATGATGCCGTACGGAGCGCGCACCATTTTTTGATTCTCCGGCAACGGAGAATCGAGGAGGAAACGCGCGCGCGGAGGAGGAGAACTTTCCTAGATTAAGGGGCTTTAGATGTAGGCACCCGCTGGTGCGGCCTGGCGGGCCGTGCTCAGTGAATGCCTCCTATAAGCTCGAAGAGAACGTTGGTTTGTCCTTGGTGAACTTGGAGCGGACGTGCCAAAAGCAAGGGTTCTCCCGTGAATCGTGGCCACAGCGCTTGCTCACACTGTTACATAGGCATTAGCGAGGCTGGTGTAATGCGTGTTCGGTGGTCAGAGTAACGGAATGGTTACGAAGGGATGGGAAACGCAGCCAAGGGCGGCAGCGAGTTAAATGGTGTGACGAAATTCACAAGTTAGCAGGGATAAAAGGAAATAAGCTCGCGCAAGGTATGGTCATTGGGAGAGGCCTTCGTCGTAAATTAGGCTTGTGATGATGATCAGACTACTGTTTGCAATATCGCTGTTACTTTAGGTAGAGTATACATTAAGTATCGCTACTTCCATGGTGACTTCGAGGCGTGCTTCGAATCTTGTCTTCAGTGCCTGAAGGGCATCTAGGGCTACCGTTTGTAGTATTGTTGGTAGTGGTGCTGTGGTTCGGGGCCCTGTGTCGGTCTTCTGTTTGTTTCAAGACAAGTTCCTTTCTAGTTTCGTCTTATTCCTCAAGTTTTCGTTCTGCCTGTGGGGAGTTATTTCTTCCTGTGAGCTGCGGTGAGGGAAAGTGTTAGGTGTTTGGCTACGTGCAGTGTCTGCAGCGATCTGTGCCCAGCGGATCTTTTGTTGACCACCATTGCGAACTCTGCCTGTGTTTAGCATGTACGGCTGTCTGCTTGAGACCGCGTTGATGGCATGGGTGCTTGCCGGGCGAAGGCTCACGTTTGGCGTATCCGGTCCTTTGCATCGGAGTCGGCAGATGCGAAGGTAACCAGCAATCGGAGCGCGGATCAGCTAAATCCCCTTGGTCACAGAACACCTACACAAAACCTAGAGAAGGGACACTGGACAGTGCAGCGGAAATAAGAGTAGCGGTGGCGTTGTGAGCTAAAGTATCCGACCGAGACACGGCACTATCACCGTCATTACGCCGGGGCAATACGGCTGCTGGCGGGTACGGTGCGGCTAAAACTATCATAATCATTAGGCTGGGGCAATATGGCCGCCGCATTGCGGGCGGGTGCCAGCGGTGCTGGTTCTGGACGTTTATTCACTGCTGTCCGGAGTAGTATTCGCAGGGACAAATATTTCCGTTATGTCAGCAGGTGACCGAGAGGACTCAACTGACATTGTTTATTGGCAACTGTGAATGTAGCAGTATACATGTAAACAAGCAGCACTTCCAGTCCCAGAGTCGACATACAAGAAATAGCGATCTGCTAATATTATTGCCAGCTGGAATTGAGCAAATTTATGTCTCTTGGCTCGTTCAGCATACGTATTATGTACGCGGAACGAAGCGTTAGAGAACAATATTTACGATGGGCAACCCTTGCACAGTACGTGCGGAGAGTGCTGCCCATCCTCCCTCTCACCATACATGCGCGTTTGACGATTTCAGCTGTAATAAGCAAACAACATCAAAACTGCTCTCAGAAGATGCAGTGTCAGTAAGATTTGTTGCAGCAATACTTCTTTGCAGACTTGTTGGTTCATATTTGTAAACTCGATTTGCTGCGCAACCAGCAGGAAAGAAGGAGGGGGACAGCGCTCTTTCCTGTCTCCTCCTTCTTACTGCGCTCTTTCCTATCTCCCTCCTTCTTTCCTGCTGGTTGCGCAGAAAGTCGAGTTCAGTAAGATTAGCCTGAGCTGCAATGTACTATTTTTACAACACATTGGCGAGAAGTGAAACCACGTTGTTATGCTAGATATTCCTGTACATAAAGTATTCTCATTATTGCGCTCAATATCCTCGTGTCCGCTAGCTCAACTTTCAACTAGCTCAACTTTCAGTTGTGCTCAGCTCGTGTATCCTGGGAAAACACTATTTGCGATATCACATTGAAAAGGAAACTTGGTTTATGTTTCAAAAAAGGTGAATACATTGCTGTAACATGAGCACTTCAATGGCGTAACAGTTGACAAAAGCTTAGCCTGAAGCCAACATTTCAGCAAGTGAATATTCTTGCAAATGTCGCAAAAGACAGGTTACGAGGATTGAGCTACCCTCGCTCAGCCACTGTTGATCAGCTGACACATCTGATAGAGGATGCCTGTGCGTGTTCTTAAAAGCACTCGTTTGTAAAAAGAAGTGATGTACCAGTGGACAGCACTGATAATAAATGCACCGCACATAACGCGTGCGCATACAATAGGGACATTTGGAACAGTAGTACTCTAGACAGCTAGGAAGTGCTGGAAGTCATCGTAACAATGTTGGAAAAGTAGGTAGCCAGTAATCATTTCTGTCAAATTTGTATCATTAGCTATTTCAAAATTGTTATGCTTCGCTTTGAAAAATAAATAAATGAGTTGATTTTTATCTGGTGCCAACGGTGCATAGTCGTCAAAGACACTGCTCAAACGATGGACGATTGCAGGAGCTGAATTTATATTTTCATTCACTACTTCCTAACTGTTCGCCTCACTCTCACACAAAACTAGCCTTTTTTGGCGACACAGCTCACAGCAATATGAATGAATTAGTAGTTAGTACACATTCAAATTTTTAACATGCACAAGAACTGGCCAACTCTAATGAACTCTGATTGTATCTGTTGTGTGCACTCATTTTGTTGTTCTGTTAAAAATAAACATACTTTTAAAAACTCCGTGTCATGTGTGAGGTCTGATATCTAGAACAAATATTATTATTTGCTATTTGTCTGTGGTTCAACTTCACACACAAAACAAATTGCTTGCACAGATGCAACGGTGCTGTACCCTCTTTGCTGGATAGTGTGTATACATATCACCCCATTAATGTATTGGCGAAGTTGATTCAATAAAGCTAAAAAAAATTTTTCAGGCGCTTTACAGATTTCACAGCCCGTCTCATAGAACACTGCCCAAAATGTCCTTATGCACAGGCTTTGATTCTCCTACTGCCATAAGCAAACGTTATTTATTCCAGAGTAGTGACCTGGCAACTATTTTCTAGGTGACCACTACACGAGATGTCTCATTTAATGAAGGGACGAGTGTTGGCACAGTTTCCTGTTTTTGAACTTTCACAATGTCACTCCTTACAAGCAAGCAGTATCCGTAACTTTTTGTTTCAGCACTACTGTAGCTTTCCTTGCCATTGCTGTGCAACAGTCTGCACATTTACAGCAATCTATACTCATTGTGAAAAGAAGTGCTACTAAATGTGCACAACTACTGGCCCATTTGCCACCAAGTTATATGTGATACTCTATGCAAAGCTTGACACGTAGCTTAAAGTACAGTATGTGTACCCCACCACATGCACTGTCCCAGAAATTTGAAAGCGACACATTTCCTCTAAACTGAGTAATTAAAGCAAGAAACAATAATTTGTGCACCCTGTATTGTATCGCGCCTTGCTCGTGCACTACGCACGATAAGTTCAAGGGGCGTAGCCCAATCTTTCTGGATGCTATCGCTTGTTCATCTGAGGGGCGTTCCTCAGAGTGTACTATATCAATATGATTCACTGAATAAATCGGGCAGTACTGGTTGCCTTACAGACGCACTTGCTGTCATGCTGATCCCTGGTCTCATACATGGTGTCAGAAGCATGTAGCCCGGGCCCCCAGCCGCCCGCCTGAGGAATGCCAGGATAGAATTCGTGAATCCTCCAGAGCCGCTGCGGTTGGAAGGCGATATAGGCAAGCGCTGGGGCCTCTTCAAGCAACGTTTTGAGCTGTTTATGACCACTACAGAGCCTACGAAGAAACGAAGTGCTTCGACAAATACTGCGTCGCTGTTGAGCGTCGCTGGAGAAGGAGCCATCGAGGTGTATAATACCTTTAGCTTCACTGAAGACAAGACCAGGGATGACTACGACGTAGTAATCAAGAAGTTCGACGATTACTGCGCTTCGCAAGTCATTGAGGTGCATCGGCGTTGCCTCTTCCGTACCCGAAAGCAAGAGCCAGGTGAGCCTTTTGAGCATTTCTCACGAGACATGAAGACGAAGGCATGAGCTTGCACCTTCGGAGAGCAAGCAGAGTCAGTGATAAAAGACCAAATTGTTTTTGCCACAAACGACGATAACACTCAAGAAAAGCTTTTGTCTGACAAGTTAACGTTGAAAAGGCCGAGGAATTATGCAAGGCAGCTGAGATAACAGCAGGAAACCAAGAAACCTGGACACAAGGACAGAAACCAGTAGACGCCGTGCACAAGACACGCGGTGGTTCACAGGCTAAGCAGCAGAAGAGTTGTAAATGCCGAAAGCGCGGCCGGGCGCACGCACCGCGCAAATGTCCGGCGCACGGACAAACATGCCGTGCGTGTCATAAGAACAATCAATTTGCCATATGCTGCAAAACAAAGCCGCAAGTAGGCGAGCTGAAGGGCAGCGACGATGATCTTGAAATTCTCATGATTGGAAGTAGGAGCAGTCGGTTAGACTAGAAGGTAACGAGAAACGTTGGAGCTTTGAAAGGGGCACTGGGTCTCAGGCCAATTTACTGCCAGCTGCGTTGTACGCAAACATGAACCCCAAGCCACAGCTAAAGCCCAGCAGTGCAGTCTTACGATGTTACGGTGAGATCAAACATCTGGGTATCCTAAGGCAAGAGCTGACATTACATGACCGTACTTCCGTTCAGGACTTCATTGTCCACAAGGGAGCTGAAGCGAGTCTCGGTCTGCGAGACGCTCGGAACAGTCGCTCGACAGGTAGACAGCATTTCGCAAACCCCTTCAGAAACAGTTGTGGAGCAGTTTCGCCATCTTTTTTCTGGCACAGGTTTTCTCCCACGCCACTACCGCATGGTCCTGCGCCAACGAGCACTCCCAATCGTCCAGAGAGCACGTCGAGTACCACTGGTCTTGAGAGAGCCGCTTCGAAAGGAGCTGGATCGCATGGAGAGGGAAGGTCGTGGGGCCTACTGATGGGTGAGCCCTCTCGTCATAGACTGAAAACTGCGCGTGTGCGTGAAGCCGCGTAAAATCAACGAGGTCATAAGCGGAAACATTCGAAATGCAAAGGCGAGAAGATATTGAGTCCAAGTTCACTGGAGCTAAGGTGTGTACGCGACTAGATGCCAATTCAGGATTCTACCAGATTCCGCTGCATGATGAAACATCGAGAATCTGCAATGTCGCGACGTCTTTCGGTGGGTACCGTTTTTTGCGATTGCTTTTTGGCATATCATCAGCGTCAGAAGTTGTGAGAAAGCCATTAACGACATCTTGGAGGCTTTTGCTGGAACGAAAGTGTATGTCGATGACGTATACTCATTCGGAGATCATCCAGGCAAGAGCACGAGGAACGACTGAGGCAAGTGCAAAAGGCCGCAGAAAAAGCGGGGCTAACGTTTACTCCAGCTAAATGCGTCGTTGGCGTCACTCAGATAAGCTTCCTAGGCGACGTAACTTCTGTAGAAGGTATCAGGCCCAATCCTTCACTCATTTAAGCAATGCTGCAGATTCCTGAGCCACGCGACAAGCAAGCAGCACAACGAATGATAGGTGTTGTGATTTATTTCGGCAAGTTTATTCCCACATTAGCTGAGAGGACGAAGCTTCTGCGCAGCATAATTAAAAAGGATGCTTTGTTCGAATGCACTCCGAATCACGCAGAAGAATGGCGTAAAATATACCACAGCTTGAGTAGCCAACCGTTGGTGGCGGTGTTCGATCTAGCAAGAGAAACAAATATTTCGTGTGACGCGTCATGCAGTGGCGTAGGTGCCGCGCTGTTGTAGAACTACAACGGCGCGTGGAAACCTGTAGCATATACGGATCAAGAACACTGTCTGAAGCGGACACGCGCTATTTTCAAACAGAAAAAGAAGCTCTTGCGATCGCATACGACTGCGAGAAGTTTGACCATCTTGTGTATGGTCGAAATCTCATTAAAACTGGCCATTGCCCTTTGATTGACATACGAAAGAAAGCGATCGGCGACAGGACACCCAGGTTGCAGCGCTTTTTCATGCGATTTTTAGATATAAGTCTGACCAGCATTTTGTTCCAGGGAAACAGCTCATGCTCGCAGGCATGCTGTCGAGAGAACCCAGCAGCGCATGCACCCATGTCGTAGAAGTGCATGCCGTAAGTGCGGTATCCTCATTTATCAGCGACAGAACGTGGAAGCGTCTTGCCGAGGAGACCGCGAAAGACAGCTATCAGTGATTCCACTCCTGCGCCAACTGCGCCAAAGTGCGCCAAATTGTATTTACTGCGCCATCCTGATAATATCGACGAAATTTGCGCCAAAGTCTCGGGTTTGGGGGCGTCTATCACCGGCAATCGCACCGCCGGCGCGTCAGAACATGTGCAGCTCGATCTTGGGGCTGCCAATAAAGTCGCAATCATGGACCAAGAATTATTCCGCTGAATAAATAGCGCTAGCGCGTGCGTTCCGAGTAAGCCACGATGCCATGCACTGTGCCGACGCAGCTTCTGTTCTGCAAGTCGGCTCGACAGCAAAACGCGCTCTCCGCAGAGGCTCGTGACGTCTAGGCCTATCGGTAGCGAGAAAGTGCGACGGCGATTCATCGGCGGACGTCGTCTGTTCCAGAAACGCTGCTGATAGCTCGTTTCAAGCGTCGCACGGCACGTAAGGAAAGCAATGTTCAGTAATAACTACATGAGTGCCGCTAAAATGTCTGTCACTTCTGTTTCCGGACATCGCGTAATGAAATCTGTGATCGCTCGCAGTAGATATGTGGGACAATATCGAATTATCCTTGCTTCGCGTTTATGGAAGAGCACGTGAACGGTGGAAACGCGTTGACACTTTTCCTCAGATATAATTTATCCATGGATCTTCATCCAGAACAGCTTTTTCGTAATTCCTTCCGCCAGCACGTCCGAGTTTGTAATCACTGCGGTGAATACCCCCCAAAAGGCCCTGCCCTTTCGAGCTCACGTGCTAGGGTTCCAATTCGAATTTTTCGCTTGCTTTTTTAAAAATGTCATCTCATTAGTAAAATCATATCTCCTGGTCGGAGCAGCCGCAAATGCGCAGCTGTCAGTAGCGGGACCGTAGCTGACGGCCGACAGTGAAGCGGCTACGCCATGTTACACGTCCGCCCCTCGCTTTCGGGGGTCAATAGCTAACGGTTAAAAAAACTCAATTTCGCTTAAGAGCGAAGCAATGAATGCGATACCAAAAAATTGTATTGTGAAACGAAGTAAGACTAGCAGCTAACTCTTTTGGATCCGATCTCGCGTAACTTAACAAAACGCTGGTTTAAGGGCATATGGCCCCTCCAGGAATTGAAGCGTTTTCTTGCTCCGAGTTCTCTAAACGCGAAGTAAGCGTTGAGAGCACAGCAAGTTTACGAGCCGTCTCCTGATGCCTCGAGATAGCGCGCGCGCAAGCGACTTAGCCCTTCGAAAGATGCCCCCCCTTCCGCTCCCCTGGCGTCCCTTCATGCTTCTTACGAAAGACGGGCGGGGCGTTTCCTCTCTGTTTGATGAGCAATCGACGGCAGGCCCGCACGCGGGAAGATGTTATCTCATGCGCTGTCCGTGCGGCGGAGACAGACGGCCGGCTAGTTTAATCTCGCTTCAGCCGCGTTCGTCGCCAGCGCTCGCGAGCTTTTACCCGCGGCTAGAATAAGCGTGGTGATGTTATTAATTTGGACTTTATACGGAAAATTACGGCAACGGCGACGGCAAAAATCCGCCAAGAGTGTCCATATAATTGCTATCGCAAGGGTCAATGTACGGGGCAGATTTTGCGCCCCCCCCCTGCCCCCCCTGTGCGAACGTCTATTCTCCTGAGATGATTTTTTCCATGAGATTTGCAATGAATCGAAATATTTCTAGCCTTCATAAGAGCCCCATAATAATACTCAGGTGCTTGAATGTCAATGCAATATGCTTCTGTATTGCACTCCAGGATGTAAAATTCGCTGCTCCAAAGTGCTCCCAGATGCAAAATTATCTGCTCCAAAGTGCTCCAAGATGAAAATTTTGCTGCTCCAAAGTGCTCCAAAACGGAAATTTTGCTGCTCCAAAAATTGCTCCAAATCAGAAGTCCTCGGTAGCATCACTGAGCTATTTGAAAATAGTGCGCCAGAACTTGACTACGGGTGGAGCAATATAGGACCCGTTGAAGCCTTTTCTACCTGAGCTCTTTTCATTTATAGGTGTTTTGTTCAAGAGGATGAAGGTCGTAATTCCGAGCAGCTGGATGTGTGAGACTTTGCATAGGATTCATGAAGGGCACCTAGGAGCCGCCAAATGTAAAGCGAGGGCTCGTCATCTCGTTTTCTGGCCTGGCATGAACTTTGAAATTACGGCGTTCGCCGAGAGGTGTGCAACATGCAAAAATCACACCATCTCCCGCTAAAGGGGACCAGAGGCGATGCGAAGCAGCGTTTCGGCATGTAGAGCCCGCGTTTCAGAGGGGGAGTGGAGAGAGGGAAAGAGAGAGGGGAGAGGAGAGAGGGAAAGGGGAGAGGGGAAGTGGAGATGGGGGACGGGAGAGAGGGAAGGTGGAGAGGGGGAGTGGGAAAAGGGAGAGGGTAGTCGAGAGGGGGATGGGAGAGAGGGAAAGTGGAGAGGGTGAGGAGGTGTGTGGAGAGGGCTTGCGCATGTGCAGGAGGGGTGGTCACGCCGCACACCACCACCACCGCATTGAACTCCGCTGTAAGATGTTTCACATCTAAAAAAATAGCCAGCCGAAAGAACCACTTACGATGCGTTCCGTGCCTGACCAGCCGTGGTATCGCGTAGGCATCGACATCTTTTGCTATGGCGGGAAGTCCTACTTGTGTGTGTACGATGCATTATAAAACTTCCCGGAAGTCGAGTGTCTCCGAGACACTACTGCCAGAACCGTTGATGACGTCACTAATGCCATCTTTGCACGTTATGGCATACCTATCGAGGTGCTCTCGGACAATGGTCCTCAGTTTTCGAGCAGTGAATTCGCGTCATTTGCGCGCACTTACGAGTTGCAGCACATTACATCAAGTCCCGGATTCCCACGTTTTAATGGGCTATCCAAAAAGGGGTACAGGTGTTGAAGGGACTTTTTAAGAAAGCTTCCGAAGCTAAACAGGATTTTTGGTTGGCTCTTTCGGCATACCAGACCTCTCCTTTGGAATGTGGACTGGTACCTGCAGAGGTCCTCCAAGGTCGCTGACTACGGACGTGGCTGCCTGACTACCAGTGTGGCCCTTCCCACCGAGTCATCAGGCTCGGTCGTCCGCACAGCCACTAGCTCCACTCCATGAAGGTGACGTTGTGCTTGTGCGGCTCGCGGCCAACCAATGCACGGGATTTGAAGCCGCCAACATATTCGAGGTCGTACCAAGTTATCACGCAGGAAGGGGGCTGCCTCCGGTCGGTAGCGAGTACCGAGCGGAGAAGCCTTCCAACAAGACTTCGTTCCCAGCGGGAGCAACGTAGGACCCAATAGACCTTATACAAAATCTGCTGCCATCTAGCGGCCGCCGTGCGCATTTCCGCCATGTTGAAGGCTAAGCGCATGTGCACACACGGAGCGTACGTATCGACGTGTGGCGGCTGATAGGAACGGCCATGCCGACTTATTTTCGTGTGCCGTGTTGTTCAGATTAACGAAATTGAGGTGAAGAATGGTTTACAGGAAACTAACCTCCATGTTATTAGATTTCCTCGCGGCCGACGAGAAGCGACAGATCATTCCGTTGCTCCGGCTACTTGCTTACGAGTAACGCCGTGTTTACGTTCGCCGTTCCCTGCGTTATGTGAGAGCATCGGCATTTAACGTTTTTTCGTGTCAACCAGACAGCTCTCGCGCCGTGAGCTTGCAGGCACAGACAAACCACCTTCGTGCACGAGTTCAAAGCTGCATCGCGGTTACTGTTGACACTATCGCTTTGTTTATTGCATTGCGATTAACAATTACACGCTAGACAGGTAGGTCGTGTTGTATTTCTCTCTTTTTGTTTTCATTTGTACTTCTTGAACGTCACGTGCGCAGTCCAGACGCTTTTCCAGGAAAGCCCCACAACTCCTTGTCTGCCGGCATCGAGGGTCTGAAACCGTGAGACCGCGCCCCCCCTCCGCTGACATTGCCTCGGCGGGGCAACCTTTGACCGCGGTGTTGACGGAAGAAGAGCAGTAGGTAGGTAGGTAGGTGTGGTTTGTAGAAGAAAAGGCGCCTAATTTCTGCAGCCCGGTCGGGAGCACGGCGGAGCGCCTGCGGGAAAGGGATGACAGTGGATAGGAGAGAGAAGGTTAGAGGTGTAGAGGCACAGAGGTCATCAGTACGAAGAGCAGCAGGCCGGCAGCAAGGACAAGAGCGGCACGCAGTGCGTCGCTCCGCGTGTGTTGTGCTCTGGTGAGGGTGGTGTGTGGTTACGTCGGCAGGAGGGGACGGACTGCGTGCCTGGGTGGGAGAGACGCTCATAGGATCTTGTAGAGAGCGGACGTGTGTCCAAACGCTGAGATGTTTCGTACTCTTTCTTTGTTTAATCTCTAAGAAAACAAGTTTTTCATTTCTAACCAAATTTGAGTTTTGTCTTCAATCGTTCACAGGTCGAGCGCGTCATCGATCCTTAGCGAACGGACCGATTGTGCTTTAGCGTGTTGTTTGTAGTTTGTTTTCGATTGTGGAGTTTAACAAGGTCGCATTTAGTGGGATGCTTTGCGCGCCTGTTGCTTCACTCTGCCTTTTTTTTCAAGCGTTTCATGCGCTATATCACAGCCAAATTCAGAGGGGCGGCTTGGATAACAAATTTATACTCCAAGAAGAGCACATACCAGGCTCTCCCTGAAACTGATCTCCCTTCGGAAAAATCCTGTATCCACCCCTCTGTGCTATGGATTGTTAACAGATGCTTTTGTGTGGCACTTTTCTTATGAAATTGAAAGAAATGCTGTTACGGGAAATGCGTTATACTCGACCGCGGGTGTGCTGACCCGAAAGTCACGGGATCGAATCCCGGCCGTGGCGGCTGGATTTTCGAGGGAGGCGAAAATGTTTGAGGCCTGTGTACTTAGATTTAGGTGCACGTTGAAGAACCCCAGGTGGTCGAAATTTCCGGAGCCCTCCACTACGGCGTCTCTCATAATCATATCTTGGTTTTGGGACGTTAAACCCCAGATATTATCATTATTATTCGACCGTGGGTGCACTACTGTTTGTTGCGCGCTGAGGTGGTTTCGCAAGAGTTTAGTCGGCGAAGCAAAACTGCCTTGCGGAAACTCGTTGAAATTGTAAGGCGCCAGTAGGCCCCGAAAGCGACGATGTGAACTAGAATATTCTTGTCGTATCGTGTTATTTACGAGCACATGTCGAAAGGATATTCATTAAAATATCAGCTAGCCGGTGCCTATTTCTTGGAACAACTAACCCTTTTCATGTTCAGTTTTCACGTGCATGAGAAGTACAAATTTTTTAGATTTTAATCGTGCGGTAATTGTATACATAACGTACATCGGTGACTATAGCAGCGAAATATTTTTTGCTTGAAAAATAAAGAACAGCATATATTACTTAAAACATAGGCCGACACATCAAAGGCTGTCCCTTATGAAATACGCTTTGAACTGGGTCAACAGCACTTTCTTACTCTCATCGCTGTGTCTAGCCGTGTCGCGCGCTGAAGCCTACTCCCAACCATTCTACACTACACGCATGATATTGAGACAGCCCACAACGCTTTTATTCGTTACACCGAAAACAGAGAGACAAAATTTATAACCTAGAGCTATGCTTCACTCTCGACGACGGCGTGTGACTCGGTGACAAACTTGTTCTGGTTGTGAGGCAGTTCTTTGCACGTAATAACTGTCAACGTAATAACTAGGAAATGCCGGTAACGTGTACAGGCCCTTACACACTCGTCTGATGTTTTTGTGCCCCCGTTGCCCAATATCAAAGCAGATACAAGCAAGACGCTAAAGCAGCGACAGCAATACGATTCGGACACAAGCCTCCAACATGGCGCCGAATCGGTAGCTTCGTCAAACCTCCGACAGGTGGCAGCAATTTTGCATAAGGTCTATAGCTCGATATCTACGCGGCACGCGCCGAAGACAAAGCACCGAGTAATGACTGAGCTATCGCGGGGATACCGAGTGGTCCAACGTCAGCACCCAGAAGGTCGCTTAGACCGCCACGATGACCGGAATATGACCGAGACTTTGAACAGATTGCTTAACTCTCTGTGTTTCTATATGTTCTTCATTTGTTATAAAGTGCACCCTCAAGCCATCGTTTTCCCGCATATGTAAAAAACTGCAGTTTCTTTACGTTTTCTTAAGGAAAGAGGATGTGTCATATCGGGCCTTACTCGTGCACTAGGGACGATAAGCTCCAGGGGCGTAGCCCAGTCTTTCTGGATCGCTTGTTCATTTGAGGGGCGTTTCTCAGAGTGTACTGTATAAATGTGACTCACTGAATAAATCTGGCAGTACTGGTTGCCTTACAGACACACTTGCTGTCTAGCTGATTCCTGGTCACACCCAATCTTGTACTGCTTCAGCACACTGTCACTGCTTTTTAGTGCGAGGCTTGCATTTGTCCGCTTGGTAAACTTTGGTGGCGCATGGGGTTGTCACTATGGCGGCTGTTGAGCTTCTTACGACTTGGTGTGGGTAGCTTGGAAACCCATGATCTCTCTTTTGGCCAGTTTTCTGAGAAGAAAAAAATCGAGCCATGAGAAAGAGTGAGCAAAAAATTACAGCATATCTACGGGTGAATGATGAAGAGCTTGGGCGAAGCTCCTGAAGCAATCATGGTTACACCGTGAAATGTTCAGTGATTTCGCCCAGCAGTAATCAAAGCGATACGCCGCTTTGATTACTGCTGCGCTCGCTTGTCGGCAGCCTCTCGAGCTCGCACCTCGGGATCCTGCCGACGAGCACGAGGCGCAGCGGCCTTCCGCACCCGGCGCTCCTCGTCGTCCATGGTCCGCCAAGCAGCACGATCCGGCAAGCGCACTCCTCCACGTACGGCGACGATCAAGGAGAATGAGAAATAACGGGCTCAGCAGCCAATCTGAGAGCAGTGACACCTATAACGCCATCTAGCGTGCATTCACCCAACCGCCATATTGCACACATCTCTATGGGACAGCGCCATATTGTATATCGTCACCCAACTGCACTTTGCATGCATCTCGATGGGACAGCGCCATCTATTGAATTATACGGGAGACGCGACGGCGGGGGAACGCCGGATAGAGCGACGACCGACCAGGTGATACTATAAGTAGCTTTGCCCCTAAATTGGTGAAACGATCGTTTGCTCAATAAATAAAGTGTCTACAACCATACCTTGCGCGAATTTTGGCCCTTATGAGTTTACATTTAGGTATGACACATTCTATGCTGACTTTACGTAGGTTCAGAGATAAAGCATCCAAGCATATGCTGGTATGAGCAGTTTTTTGGAGGCTGTGGTAGGGTAGGAAGAGGAAAAAAGCAGTCATGATTGCTATGGAAGAAGCGTGAATGGATTTGCGATGCATGTTTAAGAAGAATGTATATCAGACCACTGCATGAGAAAAATAGCGTGAACATAACATTGCTTTGTTTGTAAATTTGTTTTAGTGGTGTCCTTCAGTGGACAGGGTGAAGCCTCAATTTGTGCGCTTACGAAAATGTATAAATGCGTATACATACTGTAAGTTCACTTGCCTCTATTATGAATGAATTTATAAGCATTTATAGCAGCAGACTCATTTGTGCAGAAACGGCTAAAACTTATATTTTTGTTTATTGATTTTTATTTATTTTATCCATACTCTTAGCATACATGCCAAAACAAGAGTTTCTCAATAGGGCACAAGTTCATTATTTTGAAATATCAATACAAGTAAAACTCACAACAAAGTGAAAAATAAATGGAAACAAAATCATAACATTCAATACACACATTAAAGAACAACGCAGCAGAACACAGGAAAACTTATGCTGGGATCTGTGTTGCAAAGTTTAGCAGTAAAGGTATTTTCCGTAAATGTGAGAACGAAGTAAACAATCTTAGAACATGTCATCGGAATCCACAAGCTCTGCATCTGATCAGCTAGACAAGTCGTAAAACCTGATGAAAAAAGAAAGCTATGTTCACTCACCTGTGCCCACGCCCACATGGTTATTCCGTTTTGGTAGGTGGTCTCCGAGCGTTTTGTCGGCGTTGGATTTTCGCGCTGGAAGCTGTGCTGCCGGTGAAGCTCCGCAGCTGACCTGATTCACAGGCTTTAGACACGTTCGCTCTGTGGCCGCGGCATGTAACATCTGGCACACAAAGCCGCATTGCTATTGGCCTCGAGGAGTTACGGAGTCGCCCTCTATCGGACGCGCCTCGATTGCGTGCTAGGCAGGATACCGCCGGCGCGCTCCCCATAGGTTTTGCTGTCGGCGCTCTACAAAAACACCTCGCGGAAGCCCTCCAGGGCATTTCTGTAACCACTTTCGAAATGAAGTGTGTTCGTTATTGGCAAAATAATCATTTTCGACGAACTGAAAGCACAAGATAGTCTACAGTCGCTGTCTCTTTGCATAAAACCGAGCACCCGCTTTGTAACCGCGTTGGAGACCCCTGAACCGGCTTCTTGCGTGAAAGGTAGTCACTAGCTGAGTGCAAACTATGTGAAATATCTCGTTAGAGTAGACTGCTTGCATAACCAAACGGAGCATAACAGAAAGAAGCCTCAAGCCAGCGATCGCACGGGTTCGCGACGACTGACGGTGCCTCTGCATGTATGAGCGTCTGCATGTATGTTCGTACTGATGGTTTCGCTTTTGCTACGAGCGCGTTTTGGCACCGCGCTGTGAACTTTAGGCCGCAAAATATGAGAATTTGTGAGTAAACAAACAACTACTGTTGCGCGGACGCTATCAGAGCAGTTCAAAAACAATTTCCTTACAACTGCGGCTTCGGTGCGCATGGCAACTTTGTGATCTGCCGTCACGACAATTCAGTGTTTTTTTTTTCTTTTTCGGTCTAAATTCGGGTACGTTTCAATGTCATTTGACAAGTTGTCTCGCACTGCGTATTGATCGGTCTTCTCAGCGGGCAAATACCGCTGCTTCTGTTTCTTTATTCAGCGCATTCGTTTCGTTTGGTGCTCACACAAAACATGAGCAAATGCGACGCCTTTTTTAATGCTCCTTAATTATCGTTCCGTTTGCATTCCAGTGAACTTGCCGCTCTCTGTCATCAATAAATTCATAGACCAAAGCTTCACCACTTCGAGACTGCTGGTGGAAGGAGAACCAGTCTACGAGATCGCGAGCATGTTGTAGCATGCGACGACTAGGAAAAGAAAGAAAATACAGTAACGTTTACCGGACTTGTTCTGCAAACGTCGGCTGTGAACTAGGACCCACATGAACTTGAAATAGCGGTGAATAAAATAGAAGGTATTGCAGCAACCAGCAGCCGTAAAACAGGATAGTAATTATTTGGCGAGTACCCCAGCAATTTTGGCAGCAGTGTCGTGTCTAACGCCAACAGGGTGGCGTCTTTCCCACGTAAATAAATGAGGCTCCAAGAAAATACATCGGGTTGGCCGGTGGGCCGATCACGGAGGCAATGCAAAATTTGTGTAGCTTATGAAGCAATGCATGCCTCATCAATGGGAAGGTTGCCCGTCGGCGTCCCGCGTCGGCGGCGTCAACACGAGTGATGAAAAAAATAATCGTCACGTGATGGTGTCACCATATGACGTCATCATGACGTCACAGATCGCCAAAATATGTAGCGTCATCATGTATGACGTCACATAATGTGACGTCACATGATGACGTATTCACACGTCATGGTCGCTTTGCATTGCCTCCGTGATCGGTCACGGAGGCCGTGCAAAACAGCGTTAGGTGCAGAACGCTTTTGGAGGGGGGCGCGGGAGAATCAGTACATCGACTGACAAGAAGAAGATGGCTTTCGCCTTCTAGTCATCTGTAACGATTGCATAAGGGACCCTGTGCGTTTTTTAATTCAACGTATCTAAACAATGACCTGCGCATCTGCAGCCGATTTTGTGGACGCTGAACACGGGGCCGACGATCAAGAGGTCGCATTGGAGGGTTCCGAGATGGCATCGACGTGGTAAAAGGTAGCGCTTTTACCATCCTGTGGCAGATAAGCATCATTTGCCGGCGGGAAGCGCGCGCGAGCCATCGTCTCAGTGCGCGCTGTCTCCTACTCTACGAACATCGCAGGCCCAACGCAGTAACAAAAGTCTTCGTCGCGGAAGTGCTTGTTGCACACAAGATTCGTAGCGGATGGCTACTTGCCGGCTCTTAGCTTTACAACCCATGCTTCACGCTGTTTCTTGTCCCGCGGTTACCAGTGCAGGCTGACACTGGGCTTCTTTGCGTAAGCGCGGCACTGCGGCACCGAGCGGTAGAGCCCCATGTTCGCCGTCTTCGGAGGCAGCCACTCTATTACAATGGTTTCAATTGAGTAGAAAATGAGAGAAAACTTTCGAATTTGAACAGACCGCAGCGCATGTGGGACTTGAAACTCGTTTTCAAAGCACAGTGCGCCACAAGCAGCCGACGCGGCCGCTGAGACCACGTGATCCTGCCAAGCACGTCACGCCGACGGTGGCGCCGGCGTTTCCAGTGGTGGGCCTCGAGGCCAATACCAAAGCTGATTTAGAACAGAGCTGCGTAATGCCGATCTAAGAAAACGATCGCCGTACAATTTTAATAGCAATCAATGCCAATGGGCTGGTGCTTTTCGAGCGTCCGCGTAATCTGAATACTTGGCCTCAAACAATCAAGGTCTTCTATTAATTCTAGAAGTTAGAAAAAAACCGATTCTTCCTCGCTTTATGAAAAGTGGCACGGTAACCAAGCTTCAAAGAACCTTTTGATACATTCTGAAATAAAATTTTTGGCCGCGTTGATCGTTCCTAACACGGAAAATGCCAACTAACTTATCCGACCGTCATGGGAGGAGTCGGTAGTTTCACTATACGCGCATCTCGATGGAACTCGCCACGGTTGATTTTTTTCGCCCTCTGCGGCGATCACTGGAACTTGAGAGTTTCCGGGGCCTGCCTTGATCTGAAGCCCCTTGATCTATACTCGGCGACAACTTATCTTGACAGTGGAGCGAAGGCTACGGAGGCGGGGCTTCCGCACATTCGTGTTGCTCCGCAAGTAGTACGGGAGCTTGCGGCTCATTTCCGTTTTGCTGGCTCGCGTCGTTAAAGCGTTTTAAAGATTATATACACGAAAAATGTGGGGAGAAACATTTCGATTGTTCAGCGTCCATTTTAGTGTCATATTACGAGTATATTTTTCTTGGAGAACTAATCAGCGCGTTTGCGGCCGCACACAAACCCACTACGTCACGGACGCCATGTCTCCTTTGGAAAACGGGCGTGCTGAAGAGGTGATGCTGTCTAAGAAATGGAAAGAAAACGCAGGCATTCTTGCAAAAAGAGCAGTAACTGTATTTTACCTACGACTTCCCGCAACTGTTTGAGTCTGATAATAAATAAAACCGCATTTGTTTCAGCAAGGCCAATGAGAAAATTATCAGTAAACATAAGTTTTATTTTTTTGGCGCGGTAGCAGGCATGAGCTGCGGTTCTGTAGCTTCCACAGTGCTGTCAAGAAAAGTTGTCGCCCAGTAGAGGAAAGTAACGACACTCTCTTCCGCGCGCGCGTTTCCTCCTCGATTCTCCTCGCCCGCCGCCGGCACCATTTTTCGCCGGAGCTCCCACGAGCTCGCCGCAGAAATCAATGGAAGGGGGTGATGTCGGGCCACTTTCGCGCCCCGGTGTTGTAGAAAACTTTGAAAAAAAGGTGATAACAAAATGGAGAACACTAATACGAACATTTCTTCATTTATTAAAATATTAACATTTATTCAAATATTAGCTTTATGGAGCGTTTCATCAGGCGGACTTTTTTTCTGCCACATGACAACATGCTTGACATTTGCATCTGATATAGATTAGCTTGCGTTATGTTCGCCTGTGTCTGGATTTTCTATCTCCTTCCTGTGCGCGCATGTGCAACACGGTACTTACAGCGTCGCATCTTGAAATGACTTCGTGGATAATACATTGTCCGTCCATGTGTTATCTTGACGTGAAAGTAGACTTGCGCGGTGGTCTCCAAACTGAACATGACGCTTGCGCAGTGTCACTACGATCAACCGGTGCGTGGGCGCGCGGCTGTTCAGACCGACCGCGTTGCCTTCTGCCGCTCCGCCGCGGGAGCAGAGCAATCCACCAATTGGCGGTGGACGTGTCGCCATCTTGCGGCACTACGCTATACTGCACGCGTGCGTCTCGGGCCCTGATTGCCTGCGGTCAAAGCCGCCAACATTTCCGCGCGGAGAAAATCGGTCCAGGAGAGATCCGGACAAGCGGCCGCGGGTTTTCCGCTTTTGCGGATAATCCGCGTCCGCTTTCCGGATCCGCGCTCACTGTGAACGTGCCTTAACCGCAAGAATAGAAGCGCCGGAAAAAGATTTTTCAGAATAGTGTTTTGACGTTCGTGTCAAAGAAACTAGTACTCCGTTTACCTGTAAGATGAGACATTCCGTCCCTTGAGGATAGGTAAACGCCTCTAGTAGCGTATTATGATATTTCACACGAAAATGCCGTTAGAATATGTAGTAGCAGAGTTCCAAATGTGATTTTTATTAGGAAAAAATTTTAAGAGCCAGAATCAGAGTGTGATATCAGCAGGATATTTTATTTTCATGCACGCGCAACTCGTTGGTTGATATGTAACCAAAAAGGTCTTCGTATCATATTCAGCACCAGAATCATTGCTAGTGCATAACTATGTTATGAAGTAGTAATGTTTCGAAAAAGACAATGTCAGGAAAATAGAAAAGTGGTAATAGTATATCACTGCACAAATATACACTGTTTTATACATGACACAGAAGTTTCACTGCGGTGGACGTAAGACGATATCTCGCAGCTTGTGCTTTACAAACAGCTTCTCTCTATTCTCGGAAGTGACAATGAGGAGAGGAAGCTCTTTTGAGCCGAGCCACTTTTTGCGAAGAATATTCCATGCGGATATTCGTGTAATTGAGATTGGCTGTGCATTCACAGTCAAGCCGCTATTTTTATGACCTCTACAGTCGGATACAGCCCGAAAAGCACTTAGAAAAGGGCAGTCTACATGCAGTGAGCATTGGTCGAGGTGGTATCCCGTGGCGCAAAGAAGTGCTGTTTTCGAAGGTCTATTTAAAGTATACACCTTAACAGGGGTAACTGCATTGCCTTTACGATAATTAGAGGCACTCAGCAAGTGAATGATAATAAAGCAGACAACGCCGTAATCGATACCGGTGTAACGCGGGCACTGTCGGGGCCGACCCGGATTAGGCTCGATCCGAATCAGGTGCTACTACACGGTTACTTTAATAGCGATCGGGTTCGATCGCGATCGAGATCGCGATATACTCATCGACATCTGGCTCCGAGATTGCGATTTCACTTACGTTTGCGCCAAACTCGATCCGGATTAGTTTGTACCATATAGTAGCGATGGTTGCTGATCGCGATCAAGAAATTCGATCGGGATTGACTTGGATCGCGATGAAAGGTGCCAGTGTGACGCCGTTACAAGAGATAATCTAGTTTCTTATTGGTGAACGGACAGCGCGTTAATGCAGGCGTGACTAAGACGAGCCATTTCGGCCGCAGCCTGCTAGATGACGCTCACTTGCGCTGACCTTCGCTATCACGATATTATTGTTATTATGTTGTGCAGTGCTTGTTTTTCTTTTTTTTTCTTGCGCCGTATTAGAACCTCGTATGGAAACAAACACCAGTAATGGTCATTCGTCCATTCGTTTTTTTTTTCGCCAAACATTCACGTTAGCGGATCCTAGCAATAACGACAAGTGCGATCGAGAAGCTGTACGATCGCACGTAATTGTTCGCACCGGAAAACAGTTTCTGCAGTTCTGCATTTCAGATTGAATAACAGTTGCCGACGTGCAATGTGAAAGAGTCTCAGCGGAATATTGAGCGTATCGAGAAGAACCCCATTTCTGTGCAACGCGAAAATAGCCGAGAAAAAGAAGAACGTTAATGAGCAGCCAGAAGAATATTTAAAACGCAGCATTCGGCAATACTTTGACACGAGCCATAAGAAAGGCGCCTTACCTCGCAAAGATTACTGTTCTTTGTCGGGACAAAGTTCTTTCGGCCGACGTTGTGCCGCCACTGCTTCTTGCGCACGCCATCACGCTTACCTTGCGGTATCATAAAAGTGCATTATCATTTGTATGATGGTTTTTGTAGTTATAGGTGCAACAGCACGGCAAAACGTCAGCACACAGCGCGAAAAAAAAAAACAAAAAAAAAAAACAGCGCGTGCAACGTTTGCTACGCGGAGCCGCGTCGAAAAATGGCGCAAGCGAAAAAGAAAAACACCAGCAAAACGCAAGATCCACGCGTCTCTAGGGGCCACCGCGAAGGAGACCAATCGTCGCGCAGAAAGAAGCGGCGGAGAACGGGAGGGCGCCAGAGAGGAGCAGTACAATGAATGGCGGTACTTTCCCAAGATCAAGGGGCTTGACCTTGAAAGTGGCGACACACTAATTCTCCCCTCCCACGCTCAGAACTCCGCTGGCTCGCTGCAACCGCATTAGATTGATTGGGCCGACTTGTTTAATCGGCCATATTATGAGAATCTGTCCCTTAAAGTGACTGTCCACTGTCCTTCATCGCTTTTCTGTTTTGTACCGCAATATAAAGGGTACCGTCTGATGTGTCCAACCTTGCAGCGGTTTCGCTGGAAAGTGAGTAGAAATTTTTGAAACAGAATTTTTCGATCTGCGTTCGGTCTTCTTCCATTGGCGTGAAACATGCCCACAACACTGGTAGGTGGACGCGATGACGATTGTAGTGCCCGTAAAAATTGAAACCGAAAGCACATGCGATTTCTGTAGGATTACTTCTGTAGGATTATTTTCGCTGAACACGAATGCAATGAATGGAAGTCTCTTTCAGCGCGCTAGCGGTTAAATGAAGCCTTATTATACGATTACAGAACACTTGTTTTGCTGTAATCGCATTCTATGCGTTTATTTTAGCACTGCTGCCGCAATCCAAGCCAAGTTCAGTCATCAAAAAGATACGATAAATGCACGTCTTCACAGCGCAGCACATGTGAGACATCCTAACAACAATACAGCGGCACAGTACGACCAGCGTGGAGGCCGCGTGACATAGCGCATGAGTTGAAGACGGAATCGAATACGGGTTAAGCCAACTCCGGCGATTTTTCGAGGTCGATGAATCTCAATGAAATTCGCTGGGTACGTTCCTTTGAAAGTTTCCGTCATTTATGCCACATTACAGGCTTGAGACGCGCGCAGATTGTTTGCAAATGAATTTTAAAGATTGTCTGCAAACGCCCTCCTGCAAACACCCTCCCACAATTATTGGCAACATTGCGTCTGTGACGTCAATATTGTTAAGGCGACGGAAGTGACGCAGCCGAGGGCACCGCTAACTGTCAGTATCAGACGCGGCACTGTCAGTCGCAGACATTACAGCTGATGCGCGGCGTGCTCACCTCTCCACTGTGCGCCTGCTCGTCCCGGCTGTCACAGTTTTCATACTCCGTGCCGGCGTGACCGGCATGCCTTGCACGACTTCCGGTTCATAACTACTACGTCATACGGAGACAGTACACTCGGTTGGGTTTCGGTTTCTGTATTGCGCCTTTTTGCTTATTAAAAATTATTTTCGAATTTGCTGAGCATATCTGCTATTGGGCGCGTGACAAGAGTGTCTCAGGCACATAAAAATGCCATTACCCTGACATGGCGAAAAAATCGCCGGAGTTGGCCTTTAAAGGCGGCGCCTTTTTGGCAGCGTGAGAAGGCAAAAAGTTACTCTCTGACGCAACCGAAAGGTGCGTCAAATACAATTTAAAGTTATACATGTTTGGTTTTGAGCAAAATGAGTCTACCTGCGAGGATTTATTTTCCTACCAGTAGAATGAACCACATCGCCGTTGGGTGACGCTAGCGGTCATTCTTTCACGATTTTGAACATCGAATTAAAAATATAATTCCTTCTTTATGGGGCAAAAGCATGCTAGTTGCTGCCGATGTGACCAACGGTCTTCTCATTTTCACCACAATCAGAAAATTTTTTCCGAGCGGTAGACAGTCCCTTTAAGAAACAGTAGTGACGAAAGTTGGCTTCCGATAGAAAATAGTCACAAATACAGGGTGTTCCAGATAAAAAACACAAAGTATTAAAAAAATTAAGCATTGGCGCTGTGCGCCTGCAATTAGCGCTGTATTGTTCTGAGCCATATAGGCATGCCAGAATATTTGTTCCAATCCGCAAAGCTCGGTAATTAACAAACATAGCTTAATAAATTTTTAAACTATTATCTCTAGAGAAAAATCTTGAATACAAAAGTTGTCGCGCTTCTTCAGAAATATCGAATTTTTCAATCTGTGGTAAGATAGCTCCCCTTTTTTTCCGGCCTTTCTTTAAAACGCACGAATGAAAAAAAATACCACGTGACTGCCGCCTAACCCGATGCCCCCAAATGTAATGGTGAATTCCATTGGCGGATTCGGAGTTGGCGACGAACTCTGCGCCGGAGCACTCCACTCCGGCGGAGAGCAGCCGAAGGAAATCTGCCAGTGGAACACAAGCGCCCTCGCCAGAGTAAATGGTAGGGGCGCTAGCACACATCTGCTTCGCAAGTGCCCAGCATTCTCCTCGCGGCTCACGCCGTTTTGACCTTCACGGGCCCGAGCAGAGAGAACGGGCGCGGTCGGACAGCACATTGCACCGCGCACGCGGAACGCCACGCTCTACGCACGCGCGGGGAGCTTGCGACTTCCGGTCGAATCCGCCGCTTTTCGCGGAGACAGCTGCTCCGTGGAGGACGGCGGAGCTGCTCCGGATCTGCCAATGGGACACACCGGGATCACTCTCAATCTGCCAATGGAACTGACTTGCTCCGAAAGGAGCAGAAAAACTGCTACCGGAAGTGCTCCGAATTATCAAAGGCTGCTCCGCGCACGGACACCGATTGAACAGTCTATCGGTGACTGCGATGGACGTTACGCGACAAAAAGAGCATACCGTTTCAACAACAAAAAAATTCATCAACGAAAAAGCTGCAGCCATGGAGCAGATGCCACATGAGACCGTAGGCAGCTTTTGATGCAGCGTAGCCATTTGTTCTTTTCTCTTTGCACCAATGAAGAAACACATCTGAAGGGGCGAGAGTGAAAGCGTGATGAAGGACCGAGATAAAAAATTCACTGACATGGGGCGGCCGCTCTTCCGTAGATGTTTTTTGATACGGCACGCCCCTGCCATTATATATAGCGTCCATCGCAGTCACCGATTTAGCCTGCTCGATCGACCTTCGTACGCGGAGCAGCCTTTGACAATTCCATCAACTTACATTTGAGGGCACTAAAAGCACCGCTCGTTAGGCGGCAGTGACGGGATATTTTTCAAAATTCGCCCGCTTTAAAGAAAAGAGGGGAAAAATTCAGCAGGGAAGTTATTTTACCATAGATTGAAAAAAAATCGATGTTTATGAACAAGCGCTACAACTTTCGTATGGAAGATTTTTCTCTAGAGTTACTATTTAAAAAGTTCATTAAGTAATATTTTTAATTGCCGAGCTTTGCAGTTTGGAAAAAAATATTCTGACGTGCTCTATATGGCTGAGAACAATACTGCGCTAATTGGAGACGCGTATCACCTATGCTTAATTTTTTAATACT
Source organism: Rhipicephalus sanguineus (assembly GCF_013339695.2). Classification (NCBI taxonomy): domain Eukaryota; kingdom Metazoa; phylum Arthropoda; class Arachnida; order Ixodida; family Ixodidae; genus Rhipicephalus; species Rhipicephalus sanguineus. Next base: position 315,248,773 of record NC_051176.1, read on the forward strand.
CGGTGCTTTTTATGTGAAACACCCTGTATGTGTGTGTATATAGATATATATATTTTATGGGGGCGCTCGGCGGCTGTGAGCGCATGGAAGACAACGACGATCGCATGTGCGCTCGTGTGACGCGTCAGCTGCTGGCAGCGAGCAGTTGCGGCCGAGCCTCGATGCAGTAAAGATGTGCCCTTTGTGTCTCGGCCTCATCTCTTAAGGGTTCAGGGCTAACCGCAGCCGCAAAATCCTACAATATATATATATATATATATATATATATATCTATACACATACATATAGACACAACACCCTTTCGTCCGGCAAGCTGTTCTAATCTGACCTCGTCTTTCCCTACCTCGCCCTAGCTCCCCGCGCGCCCAAAGCCCGGTGTCGTTCTTCGTCATGACACTCGGCCATGACTGCGAGCGCGCCCAGCTGCTGACACTGTTGCTGGTGGTCGGTGCTGGCTGCATCGTTGTGGTCGGCCCCGACCACGCTGCATCTTGGTTTGGTGGTTTGCCAGAAGTGTCTCTGGAGGGCGACACTGGCTCCATCGCGATTGTCGGTCCTGTACACGTTGCGACTTGGCTTGAGAAGTCTCAGCGTACTCTGGCGGGCCAAATCGACGTTGTCGTTGTGGTCGACGTTCTCGGTCACGCTGGCATCTGGCATGGAAAGCTGCCGACGGCGACTCTGGTGGGCGCCACTGGCTGTGCCATCGAAGTCGTAGGTCTCGCTGACGACAGTCTTGCTGGGCGCAGGAGCAAGGCAGGGGAGACCGTAGACGACGTACAAAAACGAGTTGGTCGTCCGGATCACGACTGGTCACAGTGTGCTAGCTACGTATCGTCGAACCAAGAGCCACACTCAGTGCCGGCGCGCCATGCAACATGTGATCTGGCAGCTCCGCTGCCATCTGGCCAGTGCACCACGGATTTCGGCAAGCAGTAGGTGTTGAGTAAATTCCGCATGAATTCAAGCCGAGGATATCGTGCCAACAGGGGTCAGAAGCCGTATCAGATGAAAGATATTTGGGCTGTGTGGCCAGTTCTCGGCTAACAATGACTTCAACCATACGCGTCTTCAAGGCTTCTTTGACGTCACTAAGCACCCTTCTGGAGTCGGAAGCGATGTCGTAGGGAGGAGGCACATCAGAGGCGAGCGGAGCCATCGCCTCTGTCTGCTGTAACAATGCTGAACTTGGTGGTGGCATTTGCGAATTTGACGGATGAAAAGTGTTGTCGGCCGCTGACAGTGGTGTAGCGTTCATCCGGTTATCGAAATCCGTTGGCTGGTCTGTTACCTGGAACCACGGTGGGAGAGGAACAGGCCGCTTCATGCGTTCATGTGAAGACGTCCTCGAGGTCAGCGTCACAGACTTCTGCAGATGCAACGAGGTGTCGGCCTCTGGTAGCAACGGCGTCGTGTCCGACCCATATGCAGAGTACGAGACACGAAGTGGTGAGTAAGACCTTGGTCCGCTGCTTAGACTGGGGCAAGCTGCGACGCTGTCTGCCGGTGAGCGGCAGTGCGCAGTTTCAGCCTCGAGGAGATGGCCTTCTCGAGCTTCGTCCTCGGTAACAGACGTGTTAGCTTCGTTGGTGGCGTCATACGAAATCGGGCCGAAAGCAGCAATCAGAGCTGCACACCATTCCGGCCATGACTGTCGCTTGATGCCGTCGTAATTGTGCCATGCCTTGGCTGCGCCTCGGAGACGGTCTATGGCAACGAGCCGTTTATGATCGTCAGGCCAGGCGCGACGAGAGCCGAGCGCATTGACCGTCTCTACCCAAGCATCGGCATCGTCCTGCAAACCGGAGAATTCCGGAAGTTCCGAATGAACCGGATGTGGTAAGGTGGCAGGCCGGAAGCAGGAGCTCAACGACGCCAAGCGATCGAGTTGTTGCGTCATTTGCGTGATGGTACGCATGAGCTCCGTGACAATGTCGGGTGAGGCACTCGCATAACCAGGATTCACGCCCGCGGAGTATGCGGTGATGGCAGCACTCACGGCGGCAAGATCCACGGCCAAGGAAGCCTGGACGGAGTCCTGGGCGAGAGGATGTCGCAACGGGAAGCGTTAACGGCGTTCCCGGCCAACAGGACGCCGTTCACCGTCGGGGAGACGCCGGGATATGGCTGCCTTTCGGCCACCGAGGAGGCCTGGACGCCGTCCTCGAATCGTGGCATAGGTGCTTCCTTCATTATCAAGGTCCTGGTGTCCATCATTGAGGAAGCGTGGACGGGGTTCCTTAGATGTGGACACCAGCAACGTCGACGGCCTACGAGCACGTACAGGTGGCTTCCGCCTTAAGGTTCAGTTGTCGTAGACTGCGCCATTGTAGTGAATCAGACAGACACAACACCCTTTGTCTTTTCTTGTCGCCTAGACCTTGGCTCATACCCACAAGGGGGATCGGCCACACTGTACTTTATAATGTAAATGGTTTACACAACGCTTGCTAAAAAATAAAAAAAGAGAGAAATTAGATAAGAACTATAATAACATTCCTTAAAAAAAGTGAAAGGGGCAGAAGCTTTCGATAAACCATAATATATAAACAAATTAGCAAAAATAAAGAAGGGGGTCAAAGAATTGGATGTAACTGGCGGTACCACTAGCAGCGTATCCTTCCGGTTGCCTGAATGAATTTATGTAGCGTTGACAGAATAACACTGCGGCCCGCACCCAACTGACTGGCTCCAAATGATAAAAGGGTGGGTGTATCAACTGCCAATCCGAGCATGCCAATCGGTCTCTCAAGAATTATTCGGCGCAGTGAGGCGAAACGGCGGCATGTGAGAAGAAAGTGATCTATTGTTTCCGGTTCATTACAAACTGCACATAGGTTAGTTAATGAAAATCCTGATTTGTGGAGATAATAATTTAACCGAGGAACTCTACAGCGAAAGCTTGTTAGGGTCACCTCACATTGACGGGAAAGGCAGTTTGCGGTGTTCCATGTGAATTGCAAGTGCCGAAATTCTTCAGATTGTAGGAGCGATGTTTCGTTGATTTTTAAGATTAATAGGCGTTTGAATCGTTCAGCAGTAATAAAAGAAAATTGTGGAGCTACTAGTACCACCGGGAAATTTAACGATGCCGAAGCGAGCGAGTCAGCGGTTTCATTTAGTGCAATTCCAGCATGCCCGGGGACCCAAAGAAACCGAACTTCTGATAGGCTACGCGGTACAAGAGACCAAAATATCCTGAGAAGAGGAGACTGCTTTGCGGACGTTAAATGTGTACAAACAGATAAAGCATCCGAAATAATAATAGCTTTTGATTGCTGAGAATTTAGTTTCCGAAGAGCCAAAGTAATAGCCAGGAATTCTGCAAGATAAATTGGCGTGAAGTCAGGCAAACGGAAAGACCAATTAAGCTGATGAGAAAAAATGCCTACTCCAGCCTTCTGAAGATTTTGCGTTGCATCCGTCGAAATTACCACATAATGAGGAAAATGACTGAGATTGTCTTGAAGGAGGCCCTCCAGAACATGCTTTGGAAGTAATTTAGCATTTTTTGGAAAAATGTCATCGAAAATTAAGTCAACTGGCATCGAACATAGGGTTTGGGGAGTTAAATGCTGAAGGGAAACGTGAAGATTAGACAACAGAGACTCGACGAAAATGACTTGGGGTCTTTGATAACGAGGCCACGGGCGCCTAAAGAAAGAATCTGGAGATTTGATGAAAAGTGTCTGTGAACGGGAGAGGGGCGCATCGTAGAGTTTTAAAAATGTTTGCACGGTCAGCTGTCGAAATCTTGCATCAAGCGGAATGATTCGAGCTTCCAAATAAAGCACGCTGTTCGCAACGCACCTAGGTAGTCCGAGACACAGCCGCAGAGCTTGCCTTTCTAACAATATAAGAGGTCTTAATTTGTATTCTGCACTTCCGGAAAACAGAACGCAACCAAACTCCGGAATTGGGCGTACATAAAGTTTGTATATTATAAGTAACGTATCCCTGCGCATCCCTGAGTTCTTATTGCAAAACCGGCGTAGCAATCCTAAGGCGCTTTCTGCTTTACGGGTGTTTGATTCTATTTGTTGCTGCCAATTTAACTTTTCCACGTAAAGAATGCCTAGATATTTTAGTGCCGTTACTTGTGGAATCGGTTCATTTCGATAATGCAGTGAAAGAAATATGGGAACAGATAGAGGAAATACAAGCAGAGCACATTTGCCAACATTAAGCGAAAAAGACAGCCCGTCAAGCCATACCTCAAGCTCACTCAAGTACGACTGTAAGATTTGATACAGAGTATTGATATCTCGGGATGACGAGAAAAAAGCAATATCATCAGCGTAGACGTAAAGAGGAACATTTTTATGAACTGGAATTGATGATAATAAGATATTAAATAAAAGAGGTGACAAAACTGATCCTTGTGGAACACCTCTTGTTTGCTTATATGAGGCAGAAGTAATTCCCTCGTGGCAACAAAAGAATTGTCTCTCAAAAAGAAACTCCTGAACCCAAGATATAATGTACTTAGGCGCATCACAGTCCACCAATCTTGAGATCAATATACTGTGTTCCACGCTATCGTAGGCTTTTGCAATATCTAATGTGACTAATGCAGAAAGCTCACCAGATACTTTTGCAAGGCGAATTCGGCTTTCCAAATCAACATGAGCCGACCATATAGAGCACCCCTGTCTAAATCCTACTTGCCTTGGCGAAAGGATACCCTGACGAGTGATGAAGCTGAGCCTGCTATGAAGAATTTTTTCAATTATTTTAACTAAATTTGAAGTAAGCGAAATTGGCCGAATGTTATCCAGGACATATCCGACGCTTTGATTTTTTCGCAGCAACACAACTTTAGCAATTTTCCATGCACTTGGAATCCATGTGGGCTGTAAGGAGCAGTTAACAATATTCAAAAGCTCAACGGGGTGGGAATTAAATATCAATTTAATCATAGAGTTTGTAATCTGATCCGGACCGGGAGCCGCTTGGTTTACAGTTAGTATGACATCTGCCAGTTCCTCCCCGAAAGTCCGAGGTTGAGCTTTTGAATGCCAAAGGTCTCTAGCATGACGAAGCAAAACGCGCTTCAAGTCCTTTCGCGATGCCCTCTAACAAATCGGTTGCCTCTTTAGGCGACAGCACTACTGAATGCGAATACGCTGGTACCTGTGTCGATTTTTTGTTCCGTAAAAATCTGTACAGAGCAGATCTTTTATCAGGTTTCGATAAATGCGAATGTAAGTCTGATTTGTGTTTATCTTTAGCTGTAGCGACTGTACGCTTAAACAATGCTGCGTGGAATTTATAGTCAACCCAATTTTTCGGCGTATGGTTGTGGCGTAAACGTTTCCAAGCAGCTTTACGTCGCCTATACGCAAGCGTGCAGTCTTCATTCCACCAAGCCGAACTTGACGGTGTGCTGCCATATTTAACAGAAAACTCTGCCGGCTGAACAGTGTCACTTAGACTCGCTACTACTGAAGCAGCTCGTTGCTGTCCGACACGTCCTCCCAATGACGAAAGCGCAGAATTTAAAACAGTTTTATAAATTTTATAGTTGATGAACCGTTGTTGCCGGATACCAGAGGTGAGGTGTGGTAGCATTATTTCATAGGTAATCGGTACATGATCACCACTCGTCCCATTATCAAACGTTTCCCACGATGAAATTATAAACTGGCCACACGAAAAAGTCAGATCTAATGTTGATGAGCTTATCCCGCGTAGAAAGGTAACTTGTCCAGAGTTATGGCAACGAAAATTATTATCCTGTAACCAATTCCACAATCGTTTGCCGCAACCATCTGTTTTAAACCCCCAAGAAGTGTGATGCGAGTTAAAATCCCCTGCCAATAAAATTGAATTTGAAGGAGAATTCTTGATGACACAATCTAGGTGATCTGTGCGTCTTACTCCATTTGGAAAGTACGCATTGATCACTGTAATCCTGTAGGAGTCATGTAACAAACAATCTATTGCTAACAGTTCACAATCCGGACTAATATGTTCAAAAGTTACAGTAACATTATGACACATTTTTGAAGAGATTAGGGCCAACAATCCACCTCCTCTACCTGGCCGATCCAGTCTAAAAGTTCGAAAATTATTCAGAGTAAATTTTTGGTTTACCGAAAGCCAAGACTCTTGAAGTAAAATTATATTAGGATTTGTTTGCTGTATGATATAAATAAGATCTGTGTAAGCGGAAGATACGGAACGACAATTCCACTGGAGAACTTTTACAGGCGCTATGGTGGACTTAATATAGTTGACTCAACCGCAGAACGCAAAACGTCCTGCTCGTTGTTGCTATCAGTAGTACCTTTCTTAGGTTTCGACATTGGCGAACTGGTTGGAGACAATGGAGCACTGCGTCGTTTATGAGTGATATTACCAAGCCTCATGTCACCAAATGACCCACTGGGCCCCGCAGGGGCCGGTGACTGAGAGCTGACGAGCTTTTCTGGGGGGATATCTTCTTGACACCGATTGTTTTGTTCATTGTCAAGGTGCCCAGCTTCACCCTGAACCGTGGTAGTGTGTGCACCGAAGGAGGGAATAAGGCTGTTTAACCTGGCGGCGAGCATCTCGGTCAGACCTTCAGCAAAGGTGTTGAAAAGCCGTTCCATAATCATCGGCATGGCTTTATCTATCGCTGCCGACACTGCGGAAGCGACCGTCGCTTCAATGGACCCACACTGGCGTGCCGTAGCAGCGGCGTAGCCCACTTCGCGCTCTTTAACGAAGGATGTTGCCTCAGACCGAGAACAACGGCGTTTCTCCACAATATCTAGAATTTGTGTTTCACGTTCACGAGCTGGGCAGCTATTGTCCGTGGCTGTATGTGCTCCATCACATAGGCAACACCTGCAGTTGTCTACCTGACAATCTGCTGCGGCATGTGCCCCACCGCATTTCGCACATCTCAATGAGGACCTGCAAGCGTTGGCACTATGTCCAAATCGCCAGCAGTTACGGCACTGCAGTGTGCGAGGTGTCAATGCCTCTACACGGAACAGATAAGGCCAGGCCTTCAGCTCAGTGGGGCGTGTGAGACCGGCAAAGGTAACGATGACGCTTTCAGTAGGGACTCGCGTATCACCTACAGGTCTGGTGCATCTATAGAGAGATATCACTCCAGCCGGAGAGGACCATCTTTAAGAATGCTTCAGGACTAATGTTAGTTGGAACACCGCGAACAATGCCCTTCACGCAAGCAAGATGAGGGGGGATAAAAGCGCGAACAGCAATGAACGCAAATCTCGTGGAGGCCAGTAAGTCCGTTAAGCATTGAAGATTTGAAGACCTACATAGTATGCCAGTCTTACCGAAGCGCCTCACCTCCGAGATGTCCAGAAAATGCCCGGTTATGTTGCGAAGCTCTTCTTGAAACACCTCCGTTTCACTCAACCGAATGGTTCCACCCTCAGTGGGCACAAGCGCGATAGCCAAACTGCTTACGCCGTTCTTGAGGAAACACTCCAGTGGTACCGAGTCAGCAGGGCGACTGGCCGACCAGGGCGAGCCCTGGCCGGGACCGGAGACCGGCATTGATGGCTCCTGAAAAATCAGCAAAAAAAATTCTACCGCAGATAAAGAACCAAAGGTGATAAGTGTGGCCAATCCCCTCTCACAGGACGTGCAATCGAAGGCTCGAACAGGCGATCGCAGCACCCGCAGCACACAGAACCGCTCTCACTGGTCTGAGCCGGCCGACTGTCCACCGCCCGACCTGTCCAGCGCGAGCCTTTCGTCCGGCAAGCTGTTCTAATCTGACCTCGTCTTTCTCTACCTCGCCCTAGCTCCCCGCGCGCCCAAAGCCCGGTGTCGTTCTTCGTCATGACAATATATATATATATATATATATATATATATATATATATATATATATATATATATATATATATATATATAAACAATGAAGTGCTAACAAAAGACCCGGAAGTAAAAGTTCAAAAAAATCAAGCACCTAGGAAAAATTGTTCTGTAAAGGACTGAAGTTTCTGCCGTGGGACCGGCCTTCGTCGGAGTGATGCGAACATGCGACGGTACCGCAATATAATATGCGCAGTAACGTATCATAGCGCTGTTAATGGCTGACAAGCGGTTGTTAAAAGCACGTAGGAAAACAGTGCGCGTGATAGGACAAGAAAAAACGAGAATAGACGCGTGCGCACTTGCGGAAGACAAAACGAATAAAAGAGTAAAAAATGATTAACAATGAGTAAAAAATGATGAAGGCACATAACGTGTGTGTCACCAGCACAAACATCAATAGCACGTCATAGGTACAACTGCGAGCAAGTTATCGATAAACATAAACGCGGGTGTAACATCTTGTCATGATCCGACAAGGCTCAAACAGGGAACTAATCTATCTGCGTGAAAGCATAGCGGCAATAATAGCGGGTGTAGTCAAGAGTGTTTAGGAAACTAAATGGGTAAAAATGAAAGTTTGCCAGCGCTTTCATTTATACCACAAGTGACGGCTTTAAACTTATAGATTAAATACGATTCTCGAACCTCTCTTTCGTGGTGGGAACGGAAACTAGATTGAAGGATTGTAGCTGTAATATTATCAAATGAGTGGCCCGGAATGTGCACGTGTTTTGATAGCGGAATGTTAGGAATGGTGGCAGCATGATACTTGTGGTTGTTAAACCGATATCTGAAGGGCGTTTCGGTTTGTCCAATGTACTGTAATTTGCAGACGGAACATTCGAGCAAATAGATGCAATTGTAAGTGTCACACGTAAAATTTCCTTTAATTTTATAGAAGAAATCAGAAGCAGTGCTTTTAGCAATGTGTGACGTCGTCATATGCGCGCAAACCTTGCATCGTGGTTTTTTGCAAGGTCGACAACCGACATTATCGGGAACCCTTGTTTTATCTGAAGTTAGGATGCCATGCAGATTGCGAGACCGTCTGGAGACTACCCGAGGTGGCAATGGAAAGATTACTTTAAGGTGAGCACTCTGCGCTAGTATGTTGAAATGTTTTTTGAGAATTGAGGAAACGTTTGGCACCGATGCTGAGTGTGTTAGAACTAGATTACTTTGTGCCTGAACGGATGGTTGCTTTTTAGCGCTGAACGAATCCTTGCAATTCAGCGCATCGGCTCTTTTGACGGCATCCTCAACAATGCGGGGTGGGTATTCCTGCTGGATCAAAGATTCGCGGAGTTGTACGCAGTTTGCATAAAAGTCTGACTGCTCAGAGCAAATTCTCTTAAAGCGGAGCGCCTGACTGTACGGTATACTGGTTTTTCAATGTTTTACATGTGAACATTTAAAGTGAAGATAACGGTGCCTGTCTGTAGGTTTCCTGTAAAGCCTAGTGGTTAGTTTGTTGCCAGAGATGCAAACTGTGACGTCCAGAAAGTTAACGGTAGAACGAGAGCATTCATGCGAAAACCAAATAGATTGGTAAACAGTGTTGAAATCAGCTATAAAAGATAAAAGTTCATTTTCGCCATTGGGCCAGATAAAAAAAAATATCATCTATAAATCGCTTATAATAAAGAGGCTTTAACGCGCAATTTCTTATAAAGTCATTTTCCAGAACAGACATGAAAAGGCTAGCGTAATTAGATCCAATGGGATTGCCCATTGATGTTCCACTTACTTGAAGGTAGTGGGAGCCATCAAATTCAAAATTATTAAGCTGTAAGAATAATTTCAATAAGGTAGCTAATGTATCACTTCTAATGGGCCTTTCATCAGACAGTTCTTCGTACGCTTGAATTACTGCCTTGATGCCATCGCTATGGTAGGTTCTACTTGCTGCCCAAAATACATAAAGAAAACTGTCCTGGACGCCCCATTGTTTCGGGCATTGGCACTGTTACGGAGCAACTTTCCCGCTACATTGATGTAATAATCAGTAGCCTTCCATGTAAATTCTCGTGCTATCTCAAATACACAAATCATTTTTTGTTGGACATTGATGAACTCGTGATACCAGATAATTCCGTGCTCGTGACATTAGATGTGGTTTCACTGTATACCAATATACCCCACAGCCGATTTTCCATTATCACAGACCATCATTGTTTATGTTGGCTCACTGGACTACGTGACCCATCCGGCCGTCTTGCTCGTTGGGCGTTACGACTGCAAGAACATGACTTTGAAGTTCTTTACAAGAGCGGTCGTCGTCATGCCGACGCCGATTGCCTCTCGCGGCTTCCCCTTCCGACAACCGACTGTGACGCAGACAACTTCGATGAATATTTAGCAGTTGTCCATGCCCCATTTCCTGACCTGACCACTTTTCGCGCAGAGCAACGCAGTGACAACAGTCTCGCCCCTTTCTTTATCTCCGGAACGAACGGTCAACGCAGTTTCGTCGTAAAGGACGACGTTCTTTACAAGAAGAATTATTCCGGCATAGGCGCCCGTTTACTTCTAGTTGTGCCAACAAGTCTGCGACAACGCGTCCTCCGAGCTATGCACGACGACCCTACGTCTGGACATATGGGTTTTTCCAGGACATATTAGCGCACACAAGAACGCTTCTTCTGGCTGAAAATGCGTCAAAGTGTGACTGCATACTTTGCGAGCTGTGAGCAATGTCAACGCTACAAGCGTCCGACAACCGAGCCAGCAGGACTACTTCATCCCATAGCACCCCCTGGTTCTCCATTTGAGGTCGTTGGTGTTGACCTGCTCGGCCCTTTTCCGCGATCAACGAACGGCAACCGATGGATTATAGTGGGCGTCGACCACTTGACACGCTATGCCGAAACTGCGGCAATTCGTAGAGCAACGGCCACTCAAGTTTCGCAGTTTGTGCTGTCGCACATTATATTACGCCATGGATCCCCACGTGTTATCATCAGTGATCGCGGGCGGCAATTTATTGCCGATGTAGTTGAAGACCTGCTTCGTCTCGCTAAGTCTCATTTTCGTCACACCACTCCGTATCACCCGCAGACGAACGGTTTAACCGAAAGAACCAACAGAACTCTCGTCAACATGATTTCCATGTATGTTGATTCCGGACACAAAACGTGGGACGCCGTCTTGCCCTTCATAACCTTTGCCTACAATACTGCACAGCACGAGACGACCAGATACAGTCCATTTTATCTGCTCTACGTACGCCAAGCCCGCACAGCTCTTGACACTATTCTTCTGCTTTCTGTAACCGACCAACCTACTCTCGCCGAAACCCTTTGCCGTGCAGAAGAGGCCCGGCGTATCGCCCGCCTTCGTACTCTCGCTTCCCAGAAACGCTCTAAGAACCGTTACGACGGACGTCAGCGACACGTATTGTGCGAGAAAGGCGATTTGGTGCGGCTTTGGACGCCGCTTCGCAAGCGCGGCCTATGCCAATAGTTCCTAGCCAACTACACTGGCCCCTTTGTTGTCATGGAACGTCTCAGCGATGTCACGTACGTGATATCGCGGCTCTTGTCTACTGGCCGCCGCTCAAGAAAGACCAACGTCGTGCATGTTGCCCGCCTCAAACGCTTTCATCGTCGCAACGAAACCTGACTCGCCCGGTGGGCATCGTCTGCAAAGGGGGAATTGCTACGATACTGGGAGAACGCATGGAAGAAGAGGAGAACGACGCAGGGCACGAACTGTGATCTGCTCGATCCCTGGACTCTCGCATCCATCATCTCTTGTAAATAAACGCATCTCACCGTAACTATATATATATATATATATATATATATATATATATATAAGACGCTTCGACAAACACAAGCGGAAGCGCTTCGAAAAAATGAGTATACAAGTAGCGGCTTTCCCTCTCCGCTGCCGCTTCAGCTGTCCGTACCGTGGAGGTGTATTAAGCGCGTAAGCAGCATAAAGTATAGACGAGAATTTCTTTCATAATAGTGGTATTGATGAGCTCAAAGGCCAAGAAGGATATTTGTGGTTTACTTAAATTGAATTGGCGAAATGAGTGGGCCCGAAGCCTTTTTGTACGCGTACGGATAGGTGTTATGTGGCCGTTGTGGTCTCTGAGCAAGGTACAGTAATGTCGGCATGCTCTGTCGAACAACCTGCTCGGCAATAGCTGAACAGGTATCCACCGCACTAGGGCTTTTGGATTCATCCCGTGTTCACATCTGTTCTGATTCCCGTTCGGCGGTTAGAGCCTTTGCCTCTGGCAGGGTCTCCCCCACATGTTGATAGGATTCTCAGAGGGCTGCAAGATCGGCGGCATCACCAACTCCAACGAATTGGTCCACTCCCGGGTGCGAGGACTTGCCTTCCGCGCGAGGCTTCATGGCCCTGGTACGTTGGACCGCCCCGCCCGGGGCCGATCCTCTGGATAGAGGTGCGGCTGATCGAGGGTCGCGGGACGTTCTAGCTACATTTAACGAAGTCACTTCACATTATCGTTTGAGTCGTAGGGTCTTTCCTCCACCCCATTCGCATCTTACCAGAGGACACGATATCAGGCTCAGACTACTACAGACAAGGGTTTACCCCCGCCCAGCTAACGTATCTGTTTATATGGATATATCTCCTTACTGCCAGGACTGTGGGTGTGTGTGTACATTTGAGCACATGATGTGGGGCTGCCCCCACATACCCAAGGAACTCAAGGCGCAAATCATCCCAAGACAAGGGTTTTATTCCGCCATCAAAAGTACGGATCGTCATCGTCAGCTTCGGGCAATCCAAGGGGACCACGATGCCGCGGGCAGGTACTCCCTGCCTGTTCCAACGTGGGAGCGGCCCGCAGGGGGGTCGGGGTAAAACCCGGCCCTCCTCCTTCGGCGTACAATAAAGGTATCTATCCTTGTCTTGAGAGGCGCCGCCTTTTGCATTCTGCAGAACCGAAGCTCCCGTCATCTGCAGTAACTGCTTCATCTGTTTGGTAACGGAAGGCTTTTGCATCGACATCCGCAGTCAAGTACAGCTCAGTGATCCAAGGTCATTTGATGACCTTCTGCGACGTATACAGACCTCAGTACGTACATTTATTTCGGGAGGTCAGCAAGGTGGTAAACAATCATTTTTACAAGGAAACTGAAAATGAAGCTTTGTCATATGAGTATCGAATAACGAATATCGTGCGAGTTTTCACCAGCCGAACGAGGAAGAGGGAGCAATTACGCGAGGCAGAGCTTCCACATGAGCCAGTTACGTTCGATGACAAGCCCCAAGCAAAAAATTACACCGTGACAGTTTACTTGATGTCACCAACCCTACTTTACGCCCCTATTAGGGTAGACGGCACTGAAATGAAGACCCTTGTTGATAGTGAGGCTTCTGTCTCTATCATCAATAAGAGTCGAGTGGATGGCGGTCGCCTGCATGCTGCTAAAGCATTGCGCGTGCAAGCTTACAACGGGTGAGTTAGCATGCATAGCGAATGGATAACCCTTACTATCGAATTTCAAGGACAGTCAATTACCACTGATGTATTGATCATTCCTGCTGTCAGCTACGATTTTCTTTTGTCCCGTACAGATATGGAGAAGCTTAAAATAAACATCCACTGGGACGACAAACTAATTCTCGAGGACAACGTCGAACCAGAGGATCTTCTTGAGGCACCTAACGAAATAAGGGTGATTTTCGATCTGGAGTACATTAAAGTGAAGTACCCAGCACGTACGTGCATAGGCAACTACCCTCTGGCAATGAGGGTAGCTGCCCATGCACGCAGCTGATGAAGGTGGCTGCGTTCCTTTCGAGATTAGTGACAAAACAGTTGTTCGCAGAGGTTCTTATAATATGTCCGGAAATAAAGAGTTGTGGCTGAAAATTTATTTGCAAGAAATGTCCGATGCAGGCATCCGCCCTTCCGTATCCCCATTTGCTTCTCCCATAACTATTGCTACAAAAGAAGATGGGACGTTCCGCCTCTGTACACACTACCGAGCTCTTAATCGTCAAAGACAATTGATACCTTTCCCAGTGCCGAGGGTTGATGATAATATTGACGAAACTGATGGTTGCCGTTGTTTTTCACGAATAGACCTCTGCAAGAGTTTTGGCACAGCGAAGAAACTCCGCGCTTATTGGTCCTTCTTGTTTCAGCAGAACCGCCTACCGTTTGGTTGGAGAAATTCTGCTGCATGGTTCCAGAAAATAATGACTGACATTTTTAAAGCTTACTTGGGCGTGTTCTGCAACGTGTTTATCGATAACCTGATCGTATACTCAGACAAACGAGGAGCACCATTGTCACCTTTCAAAAGTTCTTGACACTCTCAGCCTTTCTCAACTAAAAGTCAATTAAAAAAAAGTGTTTTGTTTTAAGATAAAGCTACATTTCTCAGATACATCATTGACGGACATACTAAAAGTATTAAACAAGAGTCAGTAGAAAGAATTTCCATGCTGGCAAAACCCTATTATGTGCACTCTGTGCGTGTTTTTCTTGGTCTAGCAGGACACTCCAGGCCATTTATCAGACTGTGCGATGAAAACAAGGTGTCTTACATGCTTAACCAAAAGGACAAATTTTCCCAATGAAAGCAGGAGTGCGAAGCTGCATATTGCGAACGAGTAAAGGTAACATTGTCGGATCCCATCTTGTGAGTACTGGACTCCCTTTTGCGGCGAACACAGACGCATCACATGGTGTACTTCTATACCAGAAACCCTCCAAGCAGGCTGATCAGACGGAGCATTATGTCGTGAGTGCTGGCCGTCTTAAAAGCAGTTCAGTACCTCCGAACGCATCTTGAAGGGGCCAAATTCATGCTTTATGCGGGTCATCAAGCATTCACTCAGCTTTTGAACATGGCACAACCAAGAAGACGCGTTGCTAGATGGGTCAATTTTATTAGATGTGAAGCATCTTATAGCGGAGTTCAATCCAGTGGTGGTGGTGGTGTGCGGCGTGACCATCCTTACTGCGCATGCGCAAACCCTCTCCACTTCCCCTCTCCACTCCCTCTCTCCCCTTTCCCTCTCCACATCACCTCCCCGCTCCCCCTTCCCCCTCTCATTTCCCTTTTTCATCCCCCTCTCCACTCCTCTCCCCTTCCATCTCCCCTCCCCTCTCCCCTTCCCCTCCCCCTTCCCTATCCCCTTTCCCTCCCCCTCCACTTCCCCTCTCCCCCTCTCCACTTCCCCTCTCCCGCTCTCCACTTCCCCTCTGAAACGCGGGCTCTGCCAGCCGAAACACTGCTTCGCATCGCCTCATGGTCCCCTTTAGCGGGAGATGATTTTTTAACAGCTTCGCACTGTCCTGGCCCACTTCTCACCGATGCCGACGCACTGCCTAGGTTACTTCTTCATGAGTCAAGCGAAAATCCAGAAAGGATCAATCATATTCGCTATGGGAAGGCACGGAATATCTCCAGTTTACTGATGAAAAGTACGATGTGCCACCCACTCTGGTTCAAGGGATCTTTTATCTGTATCATGACACCCCTGGATCAGGCGGGGCTTTTGGCGCAATATCAAAAAATGCTTATGAGGTTCACATGGCCAGGTATAAAAAAACGACATCAGCAATTAAAATCGCACATGCCGTCTTTGCCAGATGAACGAGGTAAAGTACAAGCAATCGACAGGCGTTATGACAAACCTGGAATAATAAAAAGTGCCGTTCGAAGATGTGCATTTAGATTTTGCTGAGCTCAAAAACAAGGGGGAAGAGGTCCGACGAAGGCAAGTTTTTTTTGCTTTGCATTGACGCATGTACAAGGACGATTCTGGCAAAAGCAGGAGAATATGCAAAAAAAAAAATACCGTCATCAATCCATTCAAACATGAGTGTTTCAAGCACACCAAGACACTAGTCCATGGCAATGGTCCTGCTGTCCGAAGCACCAAGCTAGCAAGATGGGCTAATGACCAAGGAATAGTTATAAAGTATTGTTCTCCATATCATCCTTCAGCCAATGGATTAGCACTACTGAAAATTCCTATATATACAGGACCCATGCATATGATGTTATTGGATACAGGTCGTATAGGGGATACGGCTTTATAGGTGATACAGTTTTATAGGTGATACAGGTTTTATAGGTGATATAGGTCGTATAGGTGATACAGGTAGGTTGATTATATGGGTGTTACAGGTGATATGGGTAATATGGGCCGAATCAGCGATTTGGGTCACAAATGACGTGCAGCAAAGGAACATATTGATAAAGACATGCCAGTTTATGAAGCGTGTAATAAAAGCAAATATATACAGCAGTTCAAGCTGTAATGATATCTCGCAGCAGTCTAATTATAAGAATGTAAGAATTCACTGTTGCACTTACGTATATACTTGAAGAAAAACGATCAAGCAAGAATATTTGGTAACTGATTATTTATTTACATCTTTAAGCATCTCCGCAATAAAACGGTTAATCTTTTTCAAACGTTCAGCTCCCGGCACTTCGTTGGGCTTCTCGGCCACATACTTGTTGAAGGCATCTGTGGAATAATGAGCAGGAATGTGAAGGAATTTTAAGGACTCATAAGTTCACATGTATGGTAAAAATGAATGTCATTACATTAAGCGAAATTAATGAAGCATGAAATACTCACTTGCATGAAATACTCCTTCTTAGCCCGTAGTTGACACAGTTAGCAAAAACAGGTGCTGTACACAATTGTGTACATAGCGTGTCAAAGGGTTAAGCATACTTCCGAACTGCAAAACTTTAATGATGTAAACCACAATAGTTACGTAGTTGCATACTGATACAACATCCAACGCACAATACTTTTTTTCAGTTTTCATGACTTTCGAGTAGAACGTACGAAGGCAGTGAAAATGATAAACTTACCTTCAAAGATAACCAACAAGGGCGCGTGGTTTGGAGATCCAGCAAATACAGAAAATGTTTATGGGACATCATGGTGACAGTATCTGTCTCGGCAGCTTTGCAGAAGGGAAGCTGCGATGGAGTCTTGCATGTAGGCTGAGGTGTCCATTTTTCCGCAGGAAGGTTGCGATGCTGGGTCTGGAGAACAACCGTTCCGCCGAAACAAACTTCCATGTACGGCCACAATTGCAGCACATGAGCGAAGTATGTTCTTCACTCTTTCGCTGATAGCCTGTGCACATCGCGGTACTCGATGACCACGAAATCAGAGCAAGAGAGATCGCAAGTGACGAACACGATCCGCACTCGTGACGCTGGTGAGCAATTCTGAAGAAGAAAGTCCGGCGCGGAGGGATACACAATAAGAACTAAAGTGACCGTCAGAAATTTACACTGGTGTAACTGCCAATAAATTCTGCGAAGCTTTTTTGTGAACTATCAAGTTTTCATGGCGCAATATTAGCACCCTATAAAATACAAATTGATCTTTTCTCGCGTTATTTTCTTGATCGCAACAGTAGACGGGCCTCCTTGCACCTGTGCAGCGAAAGTTTGCGACATGCGTTCTCAGAATTCTTCCCCCCTCATGGTCTCGCCACGTGCAAGGACTACCGCCCGCGACTTACCAGACAGGCGAGTTTCGGAACAATAGGGCGCGCCTTTTCCCCCAACAGGGGAGAGCAGCTTAAAAATGCACGACCGTTGAAAGACGCGTTCGTCGAATCCGCATTCTTTTCGCGTAAGCCGGCTACCACGACGTGTTTTATCCCCATTTTTATCGTACTTCTCATGAATAAATAGTAATAAAATAATAATAATAAAGACACTGCCTGTCAAAGCATTGAATACACATTCCGATAAACATTGTATCAAGGGTATTTTTGCTAATTTTGGAAGGCAGCATTTTAGCGCATCATTGAAGCAAATGCACGTGTCGCACTTGACCGCGACACGATCCGTCTACACAGTTCAGAAACACGTGCGCCGCACAGTCAGTGCCTGAAAGCATATGCTTGCATGCAGTTTTATGTAATACAATGCTGCTCCACTGAGTGCTGTAACTGTATCCCCAAGTTTGGTTTATGCCTAATTCAGGACCCTTATTAACGAACGTGTCTTACAGAGAAATGGAAAAATATGCGTAAGAGAAAACTGCAGCCAATAGTGGTGCTGGCCATATGACACGCACGCACGCACGCACGCACGCGCACACACACACACACACACGCACGCACGCACGCACGCACACACACACACACACACACACACACACACACACACACACGCGCGCACACACACACACACAATAAGTTTTGTGAATTCTACCCCAGAAGCTAATGTAGGTGTCAACATCCCTCATTGAGAGCGCTCAATACTACGTCAATTAAATGTGTAGTGACCGTGGGTCAATTAAAACTTTCTTAATGTATGTCAATTAGAAATAAAATGAGTGAGAGTCAACTGAATATTTCAAACGTAATGTCAATTCAATGTTTATTGAGGGCACTCATTAGAAGCTGCCGTTTAATTGACCAGCTATTGAGTCAAAAAGGCCTCGGTTCGGGGTCAATTGACACGCAAAGTGCATTTTTGTAAAGGGTGCGCGTGCAAAAAGATGTTGTAAGAGGTGTAGATGAAAGCGGATGATTGTGCTGCACTACCACTTGTCAAGATAAAAAAAAAGCCAGCTGGTTCGAGAGCTAGATTGAGATGAAAGGGAATTTTAAAGATAACATTGAGAATTAAGTGCTGTCCTGCCACTTATAAAGATAAAAAGGCGAACTATTGATCAGGAAGAGATTGTGAGAGGTTTGAATGAGAGCGGATGAAAGAAAACAACTCCTGTGTTGATCCTATATGCCGCCATATAGGTCCCGGGAGGCCCTATTTGTATTCTATAACCGCCATATGGGTCCTCTGGAGGTCCTATTTGAGTCCTATATACCGCCATATGGGTCCTCTGTAGGTCCTACTTGCGTCCTATATACCGCCATATGGGTCCTGTTTAGGTCCCATTTGGATCCTGTTTGGATCCTATATACCCCCACACGGTCCTATACAATTCCTATATTTAGTCCTGTAAGTCCTGTATAAAACTATACGGATCCTGTATGAAACCATATAGGTTTTTTCGGTAGGGTCGGGTCAAAGAGAGCGTGACACCATTGGGAACGTGTTGAAGTATTACACCAGGAGAGTTCGGAAGCGGTCTGTGCTGAGCTCAGGAGAGAGGAGGAGGAAGATACGGGGAGGCTTCGCACTAGTGCTACCTAAAGCCCCTTGATCTAGGAAAGTAACGACACTCTCCTCCGCGCGCGAGTTTCCTCCTCGATTCTCCTCGCACGCCGCCGGCGCGCGCTGCGCACGGCACCATTTTTCGCCGGCGCTCCCGCGGGTGCGCCGCAGAAATCAACGGAGGCGCATGATGTCGGGCCACTTTCGCGCCCCGGTGCTGTAGAAAACCTTGAAAAATGGTGATAACAAGATCGAGAACACTGAAATGAACGTTCAAAAAAATATTAGTTTCTTTGGAAAGCCGTGTAAATGGGGCATGCTAATTTAAAAAGAGCTTTATGCAGCGTTCCATCATGCAGACGTTTTTTTCTGCCACATGATAACATGCTTTACACTTATATCTGAAATAATTTAGCTTGCGTCATGTCCGCCTGTGTCTGGATTTTTTGTCTCTTTCCTGTGCGCGCATGTGCAACTCAGGTACTTACAGCGTCGCATCTTGAAATCACTTCGTGGATAATACCTTGTCCATCCATGTGTTATCTGACGTGAAAGTAGACTTGCGCGGTGGTCTCCAAACAGAACAAGACGCTTGCGCAGTGTCAGTACGATCAAGCGGCGCCAACAGCAACTCATCTGCCGCAATAACAGAAGCGCCGGAGAAAGATTTTTCAGAATAGTACTTTGGCGTTCGTGTCAAAGAAACTAGCACTCAGTTTACCTGTGAGAGGAGACATTCGGCACGAATGTCAAAACACATCGATGCGATTAATTTAGGTCGTGTTACATGAACAGAAAGAAGCTCTCCGAAAAACAGCAGAAGGGCGATTTTAAAGCATTTGCTATCAGAGCGAGAATTTTCGGCCTCTGCCTCGAAGCCGCTATCGACAGCAAGCGAGCGCGATCAGTAGAACACCCCCTGCACGTCGTCTCCGCGAGAAAACCAAATTATGGTCGTCTCCCAGTTATGCTTGCGTGGCATCCAAATTCAAAAGCAAACTGACGAACTGAAAAAAAAAGCAACGTTAGCTATAGCTGGCGCTGCTCATGTACAATACCGTGGGCCTACATTCTCTCGTTTCATTCTTTCACTCATTTCATTTTTTCAGGGCCTGCATTCGTTGCATTTGTGTGGCTGAAGCGCATATCAAAGTAAGCTGGAAGAATAACGCCTTTACAAGCCGCTGTTCGAATTTTCAGTAAAACAGACAACGTATCCTACAAGAACGTTACAGCGCGGAAAAAGAAACGAACGGGCGAGTAGAGGCCACACGGATAAGCGCTGAATTGTACCTGAGGTTTATTTGGGAAAACACGCATATTAGTAGAGTCACAAATGCAAATCTGAGTAAGGAAAACAGGAAAGCAGAAACACGGCACGGAAAAAAAAACTGATCACTAAAGTGAGTCGTCATGTAGAAGACAACAAAGCAATACCGGTGTAACAGGGGCCCTTTTGATCGCGATCAGGGCCGTTCCAGATCTGGTGCTGCTACGCTGTCACTTATAATCGCGATCAGGCCCGATCGGGATCAAGATCAACGCGATCTGCTCATCGATATCTGGCTCCCAGATTGCAATTTGACTGACGTTTGCGCCAAACTCGATCCGGATTAGTTTGGCCCGACTAGCAGCGATGATTGTTGATCGCGATCAAGAAATCCGATCCGGACTGATTCTGATCGCGATCAAAACTACCCGTGTGACACCGGTATAAGAGATAATCTAGTTTTTCATTAGTTAACGGAAGACATGATAATGCAGGCGTGACCAAGACGAGCCATTTCGGTCGCGGCCTGCTAGATAACGGCTTACTTTCGCTATCAGAATGCTATTTGTTGTGCGTTGTGCTTGTGTGTTTCTTTTGTTCTTGCGACTGATCGCATTTGTGTCAATTTTTATGCGTGAATTCTCCCCCCCCCCCCCCCAAAATAAAACCCTCATTTGGGAACCAGCGCCAGTGTCATCTCTATTCGTCCATTCGTTTGTTTTTTTACACCAAACATCGCGCGTAATCGTTTGCAGCAGAAAGCAGATCCTATAGCTGCGCACTTTAGACTGAATGAGAGTTGCCGCCGTGAGAGGTGATGGACTCTCAGCTGAATATTCAGCATATTGAGGACAATCCCATTTTTAAGCAACGCGCAAATAGCCTACGAAAAAAAGACGATGAGCAGGCCGGAACGATATTTAAAATGTAGCATTCGGCGATGCTTTGATACGAGCAATAGGACAAGACCTCGCAAAGAACGCTGTTCTTTGTAGGAACAAAGTTTCTTTGGCCGATGTTTTGCAGCCACTGCTTCTTGCGCCAGCCATCACGCTTACCATGGGGAATCGTAAAAAGTGCATAACCGTTTGCATTCTCATTGTGGCAGTTATAGGCGCAACAGCACGGCATAGCGCCCACACAAAGCACAGAAAACAAAGCGCGCGCAACGTTTGCTACGCGGAGCCCCGGCGTAAAATGGCGCGAGCGAAAAAGAAAAATACCAGCAAAACGCAAGATCCACGCGTCTCCAAGGGCAACGGCGAAGGAGACCAATCGTCAGCGCGGAAAAGCGGCGGAGAACGGGAGGACGCGAAAGGGGCGAGGAGGGAGAGAGGAGGACGCGCGCGCGGCGGCGAGTACACTGAATGGCGGTACTTTCCCAAGATCAAGGGGCTTTAGTGCTACCATGCCTGAAGGGCTCTCTTTCTTTTTTGTTCTCTTTTCCAGTTTTTTCTCTCTTTCTTTCTCTCTCTTTCTCGCTTGCTTCCTCTTTCTCTTCCATTTTCATACGTTACGCCAAGCGACGACAGCATGCAACAGAGTACGACAGCCCGGGGCCCTAAAGTGCTCCGCACTTAGCCCTTTCTTTGCCGAAGAGGAGCTGAGCTCGTCCACACAATCTGTACCGCTCCTACCGAAGACGAGACATGCATTTGGGGGCGCCGCAGTTAACCTATGCGATTCAATTTTCCGTCTTCTCTTAGGCTTTAACAGTAAAAAAAAAACTAAAAACTGGCATGCATTTTGCTCGAGAGAGGAGAGGAATTAGAAAATGGCGTCCTTCTCTGGCGGAGCTGTTCCGGCACAGCTCCGCACAGAAAAAGAAATGGCATTATTTGCCGAAGCTTTGTGAAAGGAACAATTTCATTTCTCCTGTGGAAGCGACTATACTTTCTTTAGAACATGGGATTCGGCAGTGGACGCCCTTAGATGTAAGCGTGTCGAGGGTTTGGTTTCATGGACGTGCTTCCCAGAGCTTTATTTTCTAAATTTCAAAATGACATTTTCTGAATCCAAGAGTGCAGAGATTAGGGCACTTTCCAAGTCCAGTGAAGCTCTGAGCATTTAAAAGTATTTTGCGTCAATCTTGCGAATAAATCGCGTTTGAATACTTTCTTTAGTTGCTTCAAGGCACGTGGAATCAAATAAGCACATAAAATTAAACGGTAGTTTTGTATCGTTTTCAGCCAAAGAACTCGGTAGAGAAAGGCTTAAAAGAAGCCTGAATAAAATGGCAGACGACACCCGTATAATTGAATTTGTGTCTTTTATGAGTTAGTTCTTAGTAGGAACGCTACAGCTAATGTGCAAAATATGTTTTCAATAGGCTCTGCTGTTCATCTGAAAAGCATCGCGAAGCACCCTGTCGGCCCTAGAAGAAAACTTTTCTTCGTCTCAGACTTTCCACACCTTTTGAAAAATGTGCCGAATGCATTTGTGACCTGACTGCGTCTGGCCACGTTCATGGTAGTATTATCGAGACAGCCGGGACTCTGACCGTGACAGTGCTACACTGAAAGCTATGTCCAACATAACGAGTGCACAGTAGAAGCCGAATCCTTTCGAAAGAAAAATTAAAGTAGATTTAACGTTCCAACTTTTTGGTGATCACGTGATCAAAGAAGTCACAGGAAACGTATAAATTGCATGTACACATAGCGCAATAAACAGAGGAAATAATCAAGCGAATGAACCGGCTTTACCGCATAATGACCTCCAGGACGAGCCAAAAGGCTCTGAAGCCTGGAAAAGCAGACGAAAAGTGCTAGAAGAATTTTGAGACTACCTAGACGCATGGGAGCGGCACGTGCGACCAGCTGGGTCGGATTTCTCACTGACAACATGGCTTGTGCACTAAGTGTTGCGATCGGCAGCTTCGAGTGCTCGCGCAATGCCTCTATCGTGGCCCACAGGGCTTGCAAATTACCACTACGCAGCAGTGGGAGGCCACACTGCTCAGCTCCGACCCTGCCGTGCAGGTCTGGATCACGGGGCGGGCAGAGGCAGCCGCCAAGGAGCAGGGGCTCCTGGCCGACTAACCGTCCTCGCCTCCCACAATCGAGGAACCATTGGTTTTCATTAAAAAGGTTTTGTTCTCTCTCTTTTACTAGTAAATGAGCCATTAGCATGCAGCTAACGCATCCTCAAACAGGGTGGCGAGATGCAGCTCAACTCAAAGCGCTGCCGAGCAGTAATAATAAATCGTAAACTGCGTGACATTTGTAAATATATTCGTATCTCTTGCGGGACCATAGCCCTCATTGCGGCACAGTCCAGCGAGTTGCGGGACGGGTGATGAGCCTATATAAGGGTGAATTTTGCGTCATGCCTGTTGTTCTGAAAATCGTTTACCTGTGTCTTCATGGACTCCACAGTGACGTCGCCGGTGTAGTATGTACAATCGTTTGCGGTGCAGTGAAGAAATGCGTGATGTACCGCAGTGCAGGCACGTGGGAGAGAGTGCGAAGCATACACGCGCAAAGGGGTCGAAATGTTGGCTCCCCAGGTGCTTTTCAGCTCAGTGTTACTCAAGTACACTCAACCGCCGAGAATTCAGGACTTGCAGCCGAGGAAATAAAAAGTACTCGCGTTGCAAGTTTCGTGTAATACTCATATGCTGTTCCGATACCTTAGGAGAGGCTTTGTCTGGGCAGGTTGGTGCGACATTTGCAGAACGTAGGACGGGACGAAATACACAATAACCAGCACTCGTCTTGTGGTTATTTTTGCATTTCCTCCCGTCCTTCGTGCTGTTCTTTTTTGCAAATGTTCTTATACGCCGGCCTTACATGTTTTGTTAAACGCTGCGTTGCGGTGATTTTTTACTGTATTTTTTCCCTTGTCATTGGGCTATAAGTTATATTAATCAAGTAAAACTTGCGTCTTTTTTACTGCATAGCGGCGCATTTTACTTGACCTTCTTCTTCCACATCCCACATGATCGGACTAAAAAAGTATTTCTTGCAGAGAAGAAAGGAAAAATCGCCGCCAGATCGGGCTATAGGTGGCAGCACCGTCGCTGCGTTTGTGCGGATAGGCTGTCAGCGGCGAGTATACAAATGTACGCGGCGGCGCTTTTCCGTAGGCGCTTTGAGTCGGCAAATAAAGCGCGTTGACTGCAGCCTAATGGTGATATACAGGGTGTTTTTCTAGACAATTTTTAATAAAAATTCTGACAGTCAGGCTCCTGTCGTTTTCACACATTAATTATATGTCGAGGCGGAAATGCTTTCCCGCACCTAAAATGATGTTGACGCGACTAATTAACAAAGCTCGTCAATTAACTTTTCAATTATTCACTTGAGGGCGGGTGTTCATAAGACAAAGTTGTAGTGCGTGCCCATTTATAGCTCACCTACTTTTTATAAATCACGAAAGTTGCACGTAGTTCGAGATATTCATCACCGAATTTCAAGGGCCAAGTCGAAACTGATCGCGCCTGGCGCCCACAAAGCGCGGCGGAACACCGGAATGACACGTGACAGGGAAGCGATGGCATTTCAGTGAAGGCGCGCCAAAGTGGAATCTGGTCAGAAAAATCGACAAGCATTCTGAAATACGCTAGTAGCTGCATCTTGCGTGCGATGGGTGGTGCCTATCTGCTTCTTTCCTAAGCTATTTTGCGTCTCTGCAACAGAAAAGCGCCGCACTGGCCGCCACTGAGTTTTATGCTTGCCAGACAAAGGTTGATATTGTGGTTTGTCCACAATTCGAAAGAAACAGATAAACACCAAACACTGCGCGCAAAAGTAAGGTGACGCGTGGGCATAAGTGAGATGACTTGCAGCTTTTGACGGAAACATACGGCCGTGGCGCGCCGTCGTTCAAATTTCGTCACTCCCATGTGACGGGTAGTTCCGGTCTGACATACATAGCAGCAGCACTTCGTGCGCACCGGGCGCGATCAGTTTCGATTTCGACCTTGAAATTCGATTATTATTATCTGGAACTACGTGCAACGTTTGTGATTTCTAAAAAATAGGTATGCCAAAAATTCGCACGCGCTACAACTTTGTAATATGTACACCTGACCTTAAAGGGGCCCTGCAACACCTTTCTTAGTTATATTGGAATAGTCTCATTATTGACGTATGACTCTTCACGAGTCGTATGCCGCAAAAATTTTTCGAATCCGTCAAGTCTAAGTGATGTTACCAAATTATAGAGATCACGTTCCGCAGCTTTCTCCCTCAACTCAACGCCGCGAGCGCGCGGAAAGCTGCGCGGGGCGTGAAGGGAGGCAGGACAGAGTTGCGAGGAGGCGCCGAAGAGTTACGTCAGCGCCGGTGGCATTTTTTTCTTCATTTTAACACGAAAGTGTTTTATGCCGGGGTCCACCAAGTACATCCGTCACGGATATGACGTTGATAAAATGGACGCCAACGGGTGAGAAAGAAAAAAAACCAAGAAAAAGATACCCCGCTGGGAATCGAACCCACGACGTTGCGGCCGCGACGGCAAGCGCCCGGCGCCCTACCGACTAAGCCAACTCGTAAGATGCTAGGAACGGCGCGAACGCACCTTATATCTTTCACACACTCTCTTTCGCGGCGAGCGGAGCGGGGCGGTGCCGCCGTCTGTGAGAGGTGAAAAGAAGTAATGCTTCACGATCGACACTTACTAGCGCTTACTCCGAGATTGCACGCGATATCGGATGTCATGGTTAATGCGTCTCGATACCAGAGAGGTAGACTGGCCGCGCTGGCGTCGCCGAGGCACCCTTGACACAGTTACGTTCTTTGCCTTTGGCTTCGTGTTAGCGTGCGTCGGCTCATCGAAGTAGTGCAGCTTCCACGTGCACCAACGGGATTTCTCCGCCGTCGACTGCTTCAATTGCGAGAGCACCGACTAACAAAACTGCTGCAATTTGCGTTGCAGAAAGGACGCGATTTCGACGGGCGAATGTCGTGCCTTGGTGGAGCGAGAGCAGCGCCTGTGAGACAGAGGCCAGCGGGACGCACGCGTTTGCGGCTCAGGCTACGAACCTCTACCTCCCGTGTTGCTGAAGCGCAGTGTGTGTTATGTATGCATGAGCACAGGCGTCGGCTACCCATACTAGAAAGCGCACACCGTGCCGTTTCTCTCCTAATTGACGACGCTGTGAAGAAGTGCATACCGGGTACCAGTGTTGATTATGAGCTTGTTGATATCATCTTTACGCGGGATTCACGATTCGCTGTGTCCAAATATATGTTCACACCGTCAGCTACCACAACGGTTTAATCATGATCATGGGCGTTAGTCGTCGCGATAGAGACATGCTGTCAACATGGGTGCATCCACGTCAAACGGTGCTATAGCTGCCAAACACGAATAGACATTGTACAAGCTCTCATATATCATTACACAATAACCACTACTTCTGTGAAGACACGTTTCACTTTCGTGTTACACCGATTCCCATGACGGAGGGATCAGCCATGTCTTTTTTTCTCTCTGGCGTCTCGGAGCAACCACGTGGTCTGTGGCGCCACTTCCGGTCGGCTTGCGTGGTCGTCGTCGAGCGGAGCCCATCGCACCGTGTATCGCGCGTGCTTGAAAACTGCGAGTCGGTTGGGTAATGTTGGGTGTGCACCTCGAACTGCCGTAGTGTTTTCATCGCTCTGCCAACCATGGACGCAAACCTGCGTGCGCGTTTGGAACGAATGACAGCTGAGATGGGTTTCGACCCACACTCCGATACACCGCCTCGTCGCACTGCTCGCGCTTGAATCGTATTCAACACGGCAAAGCTGCGTGCACATTTCTCCCAGTGGCGGTACTTCGATGCTGTTTGCTCTTCGAAAGCGGGCGCACAGCGAGTGCGGGCTGACAACAAAGAACTAAAGACTAGAAGAAAGGATCGTGGGGCATCGGGCCGGCGCGGACCCATCCCCCGGCTGTCTGCAGCTACCATGAAAATGTGCGAGTCTGCTTGGTTGCTGTGTCGCGGTTTCTCGGGAACGTGACAATACGGGGAGGATACGCCGAGGTACGGCTCGATGACATACTGAACAGACAGGGAAAGGGACTCTCGCCATACAGCGAACACAGGTATTCTAAACTAGCCGGCGCCAGCATTGTTATCGGAGAAATGCTGCACCGCTGCCTGGGTCGGTCGTGAGATCGTGCCGACGGTGCAGTTTCCAGCTGACGAGGCAACACTCAAACGGCTGCCACTCTCAACGGCAACCGGCGATGGTCAAAAGCACAGAAATATTCACGATTTCGGCACTGCGCATGGTGAAGAAAACGCAACCACACAACTACGAGCAGACGAGCTGTCGGTGAGACCGGAAGTGCTAATATTAATGTTTGTTCGGTGTTTTAACGGCATAACACAATATTACCATACATATTATCTACTTATTGAATTCAAAATTAACAACGAAGGTAATAATGAGGGTGTTATCGTGATTATAACATCAGCCAATGGTGGAACTGCCGACAATCGCGTCATATATTGCGGACTAATACATCATTTGTCGAGAGAAGAGGGAGCGATTTTCAGCTGACTTTGAGAATTTATTGTAAATTCCAGGCCGCTCGCTTCGCTGTAATATCTGGCTCGCGTGTTCTCGGGAGCCTCGACTACCGATAGGCAGCGCTTTTTGACCCTGCTCAAAAAGTGTTGCAGGGCCCCTTTAAGTCAACAATTAAAAAGCTAATTAACGAGTTTTTGTTAATTAGTTGCAAAAGTGTCATTTTAACTGCAGCAAAGTATTTCCGCCTCGACGTGGACTTCGTGTGCGAAAACGGCAGGAACCTTACTGTCATAGGAATTTTGTAAAAAAATAAGTATTGTCTAAAAAAAAGCACCCTGCATACGTCCTCCTTTGCCACATTAAGGCACGAAGTCGGCCTGCCACTCAACGGCGTACTGGCCTTCGGTCACAGTCGTGTTTTGCACTGTGCTCGATGTTTCTTCTTGGTTTATTTGTACATGTTTAACTTGTGTTCTGCCAATAGTGTTGCGCCACAGAGCCAATTAAGTATTTACTTCTTGCTCTAGCGGCTACAAAGAAGAGAGCCTGTATTTCTGCGTAATTAGATGAAGTACAGCTTTGGGCACTCTGCTTTTCTGTTTGCATGAGTGCACGTACCGCTATAGAAATGCGTGGTTTGAGGTCTTTTTTACCGCCAGCCGACCTCAGCAGACGTTAGTTTATGATTTGCGACATCACAAAAATTTCGAAATCGCCAACATTTTACGAGACGGTGCCTCTAATATTCTACATCACACCTCGTCAATGAGTTCGTCGTTCGTTTAGGACGACGCCAAATGATGTGCTTGAGCGTCAAAGTGGCATTTAAATGATTTTGGCGAATGGACGGTACGGTGGTTAGACCTAGCGCCATACGGACACGTGCAGGCACTCACTGATTAGAGTGTATACAAGTCTCAGTCCAGGCGACGTAAGGGGCTAGTTTCTTCATGTTGACTAGGCGATGCGCTTATGGTAGGGAAACGCTATAACAAACACAGGATACCGTTAAACAGAACCAGTGCAAAGTTCAACTGGTTTATTTTTCATACTTCTTTTAATGAGTTTTGAATGGCCACAATGGTCGGTCTTTCATTAAATCGGTTGGTGCTTCTTAAAAAATTCTGTGACTTCTTGGGAGCCATACATCAGGTATGGCTCTCAGTAACTCACGGAATTTTTGAAGAAAGACCGACCTATCATATGTCTATCAGTGGATGTAAGAGACACGTTCTACAGCATTCCGCAAGTACAAACAATTGAAGCCATTGAAGACAGCATCGACATTTATGGTAGCACAAAGTTTATGAACGAATGCATGACGGGAGTGCAAGAATTTTTGAAAATGTTATGGATTTTTTTGCAGTCACTATGTGTGGAACATGGCGGAATTATGTTTGTGCGACGAGAAGGAATAACAGACGGTTCCTGCGCTGTGCAACTTGTTTATGGCCAAATGGTACTGGCATTCGAGCAAAGATTAGAAGAATTAAGTGTATAAATTGTTTTCGGTATGCGGAACATTTGTTGACGTGTTTCGATGCTGAGTGTCATTTGCAAACAATGTATCTTGGACACCTTCCATGATGTGTTCAAAAGACTAGAACAAACGATAGAACTCCGGAACAAGAACGTTATGAAATTCCTCCACATAGAAATATACCTGAATCGCCACCACATATGTTGAGCCTAGATGACGAAAGGTGAAAAAGGCCTTATGAGCTACCACAGTGGCCATTCAAAACTTGTTAAAGGAAGTGTTCCGCAGACATCTCTTTCCCAATCAACTAAAAAGTCATGCGATCACATAATTTCAAAGAGTTTGAACGTGCAGCTAGATAGGTTAAACGCTAGCAGCTTCCTTGATTCAGTAAGTGTGGCTATTGCTGAAAAAATGCTTCGTAATATGTCAGCAAAAAAGAAGAAAGTATAAAACCAAAAACAGGTGCAACGACCCGTGATTATTCCCTACACCCACAAGCTATCAAATAGGCTAAGAAGATCGCCAACAAACACGACGTGCCACTTTTATTTTCAGCACCCCGAAAATTGCTAGGCTTGTGTAAGAAAGTCAATAACACAAAAGGGAAGCAAGAGGAAAAGAAATGTAAAATAGGCCACAAACCAAGCTTTGTTCATTTTGCAGTTGAAATACTGCAAATAAGTTCTGCGGAATCCCACAAGGTGGCGGAAGGGTGGAAAAACAGACAAGCACCAATGTTTGAACACATCTTCGACTAAGAAGCTTTTCTTCCTGAGAAGTCTGCACGGACTTCCTTGTGACTTCGTGTTATAAAACGGGTGGGTGTTTCTTTTTCCTTTCTAAGCAGTTGCAATAGTGTGCCATTAACATGTAGAAGGAAATATATCGGGCAGGCAGCAGGCTTCAAGATGCGTTAACACAAGAACACAGATATGTAATAATACACGTTGGGCTAGGCTATGGTGTCAGCCATGTTCTTTATTTAGAACACCCTCATCTTCCTCGTCTTCCCTCCGTCCTTCTCTAACTTCTTCACCACGTCCACGTACACTCCCCCTCTTTGAAGACTCATCCCTCCTGGGATGATACATGAAGACGTTTCCAACAGTCGCAAACTCCAGCACTCCGTCACCGTTTACGTAACCAACCCTCTTGAGAACGCCTTGTTGCACTGCAGTCTGCACCACTCGATAAGGTCCCAAATACACCTGCTTCGTGCCGGGAAGGCCCTTTCTGACGAGTATCAGATCGTTCAGCTGTGTCTTAGGTATCCGCGTGTTGTGGCGGCGGTCGAAGTTTCTCTTCATATCTTCCCGATATCGCTGGTATGCTTCCGAAGTTTTTCGCTTTTCGCACAATTGCAGGCGGTCAGCAATGCGAAGCTGTTGATCAGCAGGAAGCACTGGCGCCTTTCCGAATGCCGCAAAATACGGGCTACAGCCGATGCTCGCAGTGTGCGATCGGTTGTGATGAGCAACAGCTGCCTCCAAGCAGCATTTCCATCCGCCTTGAAAGCTTGGGTACATTGAAATGAACTGCTTCAAATCTCGTATTATTCTTTCAGCCATGCCATTTCCTGCAGGATGGTACGGCGCGCAGCGTCGCAAAGTAACTCCACGTTGCTTCGCCCACTCTTGCAAACGCTGGCTTAGAAACGCTGGTCCATTGTCTGATATCACTACTTTTGTACTCTTAAACATCTCACGGCTCAAGAGAGCAATCACACTATTCGCGTCTTCTCTTCCCGGCCGTGCAGCCACTGTTCTTGTGCACTGGTCTATTGCCACTAGGAAAGACTGTGTTCTTCCTACTCCAGCAGCCTTTTTCTTGAGCTCTGCAAAATCGACGTGGACAACTTCAAACGGTATGTCGGAGTGTTGAGGCAAGACCATCTCGTCCGTTCTCTGAAGGTACTTGGCTTTGTGAACTTGACATTGATGACAAGACTGAACATACCGCTGGACGTCATCTTTCATGTGTTTCCACTGGAAACGTTGATGGATCTTGCGATAAGTCCTCCAAAAGCCATCGTGTCCGCCTGAGTGCGGGGAGTCGTGATAAAGTTCCAAGATTCGAGGCACCATTGTTTCGGGCACTGCGAACTTTCCGTTGAGGAACTGGAGTTCTTCAGTTCCCTCCCACAACAGGTTTGCGTTGATGTTTTCTTGATCAGGAATGACCGCAAGTCTCGAAAGTGCATCTGCATCCTTTAGGTGCTCCCCAGGCCTGTGATGGACCACGAATGTAAACTGCTGGAGTTCGGCCACCCACCTAGCGATCTTTCCTCTAGGCTCTGCGAGGTTAAGGATGTAAGTCAAGGCTTGATGATCCGTGAAGAGCGTGAAGCTCCTGCCATCCAGGTAAGGTCTAAAATAGCGTACGGCCATTAGGACTGCCAAGGCTTCTTTCTCTGTAGTCGTGTAGTTAAGTTGCGCTTTCGAGAAGGTGTACGAATAGTATCCGACGACCCTCTGTTGCCGGCTCCGCGGACAGTCGGCATCTCTTTGGTAAAGCACTGCACCTGTGCCATAATAAGAAGCGTCGGTGTTCAGCTCGAAGGGCAACTTGAAGTCTGGAAGAGTGAGAACTGGATCAGATGAAATGATGCTCACAAGGCTGTGATAAACGGAATCACACTCTACTGTCCACTGAAATGGAACATTCTTCTTAGTCATTTCTGTGAGGCATTTAGTTTTTGTCGCATAATCTCTAATGAACGACCGAAAATGCCCGGCCAAACCCAGAAATACCCGCAAAGAGTGTAAGTCATACGGCTTCTGCATTTTTGCTATTCGTTTACGGATTCCTGTTTCGTTGTCTTGGTTTGGCCATCAAATACTCTGCCCAGAAACACAACTTTTCTTTGGAAAAACTCACTCTTCTTCTCGTTAATCTTGAGCTCGGCATCACAAAGTGCTTGAAGTACTCTAGCAAGATGGTTTGAATGTTCGTCCTCGTTGCGGGAATAAACAATTATATCGTCAATGTAGACGTTACAAAACTTCCGAAGAAACGGTCGCAAAACGTCATTCATCATCTTCTGGAACCAAGCGGGTGAGTTCTTCCATCCAAATGGGAGTCGATTATACTCGTAGATTTCAAAGGGCGTTATGAATGCAGAATATTTCTTGTATTTTTCAGATAGCGGAACTTGCCAAAAACCTTTGCATAAGTCAATGCGCGAGAACACTCTGCATCCACCCGTTTCATCTATGATAGAGTCTATACGTGGCATAGGAAACGGAAAAAGCTCTGTCTGCTTATTAATTTGTCTATAGTCTGTGCAGAGTCTAAGACTTCCATCTTCCTTAGGTGCAATGGTGATGGGCGACGCGAATGGAGATGTGGATGGACGAATGATCTGTGCATCCAACATCTTTTGGATCTCGTTCTGAAGCCACATTCTTTTCTCCCTTGACATATTGTAGGGCTTTTTTCTCACCACCGTCGTATCATCTAGCTTGAATGGTACCTCAAACTTTGTAGTTGCCGTAGGATATCCTTTCAAGCATAGCAATTCCGGGTAAGCGACTTCACATCTTCACCTGACGATGGCTTCCTTAGAGCCCTCGAAGGTGAAGTTGAAGTTGAAGCGTTGAGGCTGTGGCGCTTTTCTTCTGTAGTCACTTCTCCAGTCCAGTAGATGTTAAGGTGAAGGGCACTGATGGCTGGACGTGAAAGGAGTAATTCATAGGGCACTCCGTCCAATACCAGTGCTTGCGCAGCGACAGTGTTTCCGAGACACGATATGGTAACACAAGTCCATTTATCGTGAACATCTCGCCTTCCATCGTATCCGTGTACTTCTACAGGTCGTCCCTGTTTTACTTTCTCACTCTCAACAATACTGGCATTTATGACTGTGACGCTGGCTCCGCTGTCAACTAACGCGCTCCTTTGCTTTCCATTAACAAAAACAGATATGTACATTAGACTTGTATGCGACAAATAAACAGCTTCTCTTGATGTCATCGGGCGGAAGCCGAGACCCTCTTTATTTAGTTTTTTGTCACGTCATCTAGCTCCTCATTATGGCATGAGTCTTCCTGATCGGTTAAAAATGACACACGCGTTGCGGTAGACTTCGAGTTTGCAAAGGGGCGTCTTTCGTCAGCTCGTGTGGTGCCTGTACACCTTGCAGCAGGTGTCATGGTTTGACGCTGGGTTCCTAGGTCCTGGAGGTAGAGGTTTCGCATTCCCCGCAGAAGGTCTTCAACCGTCTTGGGTCCTCTCACTTGTATTTGCTTCTGGAGGTCCGGACTCAAACCATGGATGATAAGCGGAACCACAGACGTCTCGGGCAAGGATGGGTCAGCCAGCTGGAGCAACCGCCTTTTCTCGTAAAAATAGCTGAGTGCAGATCCAGACGTGTACTTGAATGCGATTGCTTTGTCCCATAGCAACACCTTGTTCTCGCCAAAAGAGCTGAGAAAACTTTCTTTCCACTCTGTCCATGGCTTGTTGCTGTGAGCGTTGACACGCAACTCATACCAACTCTTCGCTATTCCCGAGAGGAATAATCGCATGTTTTTCACTTTTTCCTCGTCACTGTGCCAGTAGTTTTCGTTGCATGCATATTCGTAAAATGTTAGCCAGGACTCGGGACTGCTAGACTCTCCATCAAACATGTCTGGCTTCACGTGTTCGAGACTCGGTCTGCTTATTCGTTCGGTCACGTTTACAAGCAACCGCATTAAATCATTTTGCTGCCTGTTCTGTTCCTGTTGCATTGCAAGAAACTTGTTGAACAGCTCGACGGAGCTGTCAGACGAAGCAACGGTAGCGGCCTTCGCGTAGTTTCCAACTGGAGTCAGAACTAAATTCTCATAATCTTGAAGTTTCATATTGATCCTCACAGTTCCTTTAGCAATTAAATCACTTGGAGTGAGCTTCGTTCTAGTGCTTATGTAGGAGACAAATTCGTCAGTGCTCACTGCTTCCGGAAGAGCTTGTTCCTCTTCATCTTGAGGCGTTGCAGCCAAGATCCGGATGCCACCGCGTTGATTTGCTCCAATGGTGAAGTCCACCCACATCTTGACTTGAATGTCCACACAGGAACTATACGCGGCTGCGCCAATTTGTAATAATACACGTTGGGCTAGGCTATGGTGTCAGCCATGTTCTTTATTTAGAACACCCTCATCTTCCTCGTCTTCCCTCCGTCCTTCTCTAACTTCTTCACCACGTCCACGTACAAGATATAATTGTCAACTTTAGTTACCCACTGTAACCAATGTACATGCGTACCTCAGTTAAAAAAACAATTATGAAGTGGATAAAAGACGACAGGGAGAGAATAGTTTACGAAGCCGCACACATGTAATCTCAGGGCGCCGAAACATGCGTCAGTGAGCCACCAATAAAATTATCTCCTGCTTGAATTTTTATTTATGTCGACGACGCATGAAAAAGAAACCAGTTTGCGCTCGTTCTGTTAAAGTGTGTCCTGTGTGCAGTGTAGCGTGTTCTTTGTAGCGTTTCCCTACCATAAGCGCATCGCCTAGGAAATCCAAGTCTCGGAAGGCGAAGTGCTTATGTATATCATGTAAGCATACGTTCTACAAGCGTTTCATACTGTGCTAGCACAACGGAACAAGCTGTTCTCTGAGGACGTGCATGGCGTACGCACACATGCGAACACGGTGTGGCTAGCAGACGACGCAAGGACCCATCCACACCACAGGGTTTCGTCCGCTCGCCGCTAGGTGCCGACTCTGCTCGATCTCGCGGCCTATACCGCAAGGCCGATTACAAAAAAAAATGTTTGAGGAAACGCCATGAGGTCGTGCTCGTTCCGCTGACCTGGTTTTCACGGCCTGCAATACTTTGTGCTTAAAAGTATCCAAAATTGCTCATTCGTCACCGTCCTCACTAATTCGTGTCTAGTTGAATATAGGGAAAATGACGGTTGTTACTTGCGGGACGTTCTACATCACCGGCTTTCATAACTACGGCTTGTCAATAGCGATCCAATGAACATCATTAGCGTAGCTGTACATGTCGGGAGTTCGGACAGCAGGAAAGCGTTAACAACATGAAGCCCTCATGACCCCAAAAACTACCGCTCACTTCTCAGTCCGCAGCTTTTTGTTCGCAGGACGAAGCCGGGAATTTTGTGGTGCTTGCTTTGGTGTAAATGCCGGGTTCGTCCATCACAATGACCACAGTTAGGCGATAGACAAAAATGTCGTTTGCTACGTTTAGATTATCTGGGCGCGTCCTTGGCAGCACGATACGCTTTCTGGTCTTTAGGAGCACCACCAAGCCAAAAGGGGTCAGCTTACGAAGCACTGAACGAAATGTTTTGTTATGTTGAATAAATTTACCGATCGATTCGTTCTTTGCATTTGACTGGTTCAAAGGCGTCGGTATATATCAATATAGAGTCTTCTTTAGACATTCATGAATAGCTGCTCCAGTGGGTTTCAATGTGAAACCAAAACGTGCAGGCCAGCGGGGCTACACGCATGCATGGAAATGATTTCGGGATTCCAACTGCAAGCCTTGGCAAACGGCCAAGCCACCAGCATAGTGTGCATCACCAGCAGCATCTCTCGGTGCCACTTGAACTGAAGCCTTCAGATCTCCTTCGCCGGCATTTGAATACTTAATCCGTTTGAAGAGTCGCGCGGCTCGTTGATTGAATTAAAGCACATCGATTCTTTCTTCCACTAGGTCCCACACACCTCATCAGTTCGTATAGCGCTAACAACTAGGACTGGTCGAGGTTCTGAAGCCAGTCGAAGATCATCATGTTGCGCTCGTACTTGGTGAGCGGCTTGCCACGGTCACGCTGCACATCGCGCACGGTGAGCTTGGCGTCGGTGGTGACGTGCACGCGCGGTACCGTGCCGCTGACATCCAACTCGCTCTTCGTGAGCCTTTCAAGTGCTCGGTACGTGGACAGGAGCCGTCGCCGGATGTACATCTGCCGCACCTTGGTGCTCACCGAGCGGACAAGGTCAGCAGGTGCCAGAGCTGCCTCCGAGGCCTGCGAGTACAGGCAAGACTCTTGCTTTACACTTGTGAATAATGAATGTTTGTTCTGTGCTCTGTTGTATAGACAGCTCTTCTTACATTGATCAAAAAAGACCCTCCCCGTACGAGCAGTCTTACAATGTCGGCTCAAGAAAAATAAGTTTGCACGGGAATGTAGTGTTTGCAAATATCTGCGAGACAGCTTTCCTGCAGGTTTTTTCCTCAATCAAGCATTCTTATTCACAGGCTCGCTCGTTCTGCTTTTGCCGCCCTTAGGACCCTCAGGCTACGCATGGTGAACGAGGAACCTGTCGTTCGGGGGACGTACTTCCACTGGAACTTAGATTGGCTGAAGCGGAACGAGCGAGAGTACTTAGTGGATAAAAAAGAGACCTTGCAGGAAATCAGTTTGTATTTTTCACACTATAACCCGACAATTCCTTCGACTTCATTACAGCTATGCAATTTGTGGAAAGTAGTGAGCTTTAGATACGTGCATTTAGCGTCTGTGAGCAGTTGAGAACCTTGAATATGCAGGCACAATTCGGATTGGATATGGCGATTAAATCTTTGGTATGTATACTTAAAATTAGTGGATGAAAACAAACTACGCTGTTCCTGCTGATTTTCAGCGCTCGAAGCACGACGTCCAATTTATTCATTTTTAGTTCTACACTATTCTTTTACTGTGGCTTATGTTTACCTGTATTTTCACTGATGTATGTAGCTTTAGTGATGTACTCAGGAACTGTATTGTCATATTTAACCTATATCAGCTAAAAGACTGCGGCAGTTAAAAAAAAGCTTGGTGAGAATTGTGCCTACTATGTTATTTCATTTTGTAGCTCCGCAATCCACAACAACCTGTACCTCTGTACATATGTGACTGCAAAATAAAGTGCATTTTAGTTTATTTCGATTCTTATTGGTGCCTTTCATTTGCACATAGTATGAAAATAGTAAAACTAATTACACAGAATGCTAATGCTTAAGTGTAATGTTTTATGGTTTCCAGTAGATAAGCTGAGCATTACATTTGCAATGCCCTTCACGACACAAGAGTCATCTTCAGAAGTTTCCTTCTTCGTAAGCAGATTTTCCTCACAAGTACAGCGTGAATGTATTTACCTCTATAAGTTGAAGTGCCGCTTTCAAGTAGAATACCATGATACTACAAAAGTGCTCTTCTTTCACGGATTGCAAAACAAAATATTTATCGAAGCTTTCTTCGACATACGAATAGCAAATTACGCAAGATGTACGACACTGCTGGAACATTCTTGCAATGTAAAACAAATTCGTTATTACTGGTATGCAATTTTAAGAATATGTTAATATGTTCAGCAGGCGACGGAGGCTTCAGGTGAGGAAGAGATGTTGAACAAGAGCTTTGCAGCTGGCATTGTTGTGTTCATTTCCTGAAAAATAATATTTGGACTGACTTTTGTGAATGAAACCGTGTATTTCTTGCTACCATTCAGCAGACGCACTATGGATTTACCCTTTCGATCAGGCGGTATCGTTCACAAGAAGCATTAGCTGTATGTTTGGCTTCTCGTGGTCATACTATACTCCATACTAAGTTTATCATTTGATCTCTGTTAGTACTGGTGCAGGTTCTTAAGAGGACGCAGTATACCTGCCCTGCCAGTTGCGGCGCTTTTTCCAACCTTGACAGGGCCCAAGCACAAGATCACGGCAGGCGTTTGTACTTGCGATTGTCTCGTTCTGCACGTTTTTTCATGTGAAAGGAAACTTTGCTTAAGTTTTAATGTACATTTGAGCTCCTGGCCAATTTTAGGAGCGAAGCACCTTAGGGTCTCGGCTTATCGGCGGTGCATCGTCGTGACCCATTTGTTTCCTTGCATCGTCGTGTCCTGTCCAATTGCTTGAGCACAAGAGAGGGCGCCACTGCCTCAGCGCTCGCTTTGGGGCGAGAGAGAGCTAATGGCGCGCGTTAACTATGGAAACGCTCTTTCTGCAATGAACGCTGAACTACCAGCTCGCGAGGAACGAGAACGCGCCCTCGCCCGTGAGAGACAACGCTGACGCAGGCAGCGTCTGCTAACGAGCTTCTTGAAAAAAACCGACTGCTCGCGCTGCACAACCGCTCACACCCCGTGTATAGAAGCAGCAGATCTTGACCTGCAATGCAGTGCCGATGGGAGATTTCTCTTATGCGTAGTTGAAGAATAAAGATTCGCAGCGGGCACGTTAACTAAAAGCGGACTGCGGGTCTCTGTGTCTAATCTTTCTTCTGTCTGTCATTGCCCATTAGCAGTGATGTTGTCGTGGGAAATACCGGCGCACACTGCATGCTCGCCCCTCCACAGGTTTCACGTTATGGAGCTGAAACACCCTTCCTTATATGCTTTTTATGAAATAAATAGGTGAGCATTTTCACGTGCCGTCTCAGGATTTGTCGGTTTTTTTAGATTACATGTACAAATAAGCTGCAGCATTTTTAGGTGTTCCTTGCTTTAACATTTTCTCTTGCACACAACATCCAGTTTGCTACCAATGAAAGTGTACGGGAATATTGGTAGTAAAATTTACCTTGTGTCGGCAGATAGACAGTATTCGTTTGTGACTATTTTAATGTTGCACATAATTCATTTTCAGATAACAAC
Source organism: Rhipicephalus sanguineus (assembly GCF_013339695.2). Taxonomy (NCBI): domain Eukaryota; kingdom Metazoa; phylum Arthropoda; class Arachnida; order Ixodida; family Ixodidae; genus Rhipicephalus; species Rhipicephalus sanguineus. Next base: position 315,287,550 of record NC_051176.1, read on the forward strand.
ATCTGTAGATGTGCGGCGACCTTCTTTAAGCGAGGAAGGAGGAGCAGTACCGTTATACCGTACCATATTTGCGGGCAGACTTTGCGCCTCCCTTTAGGTCACTAGGGAGCGGCACTGTGTAGGCTACGAGGTTGGTAGCCATTAGTAAGGGCGAAAATCCCTGACGACAGTATATTCATCCGCGCCGCCTCGTCTGCTAGGCGTCCCCATAGCGTCTGCACTCATGCGTTGGGCGAATAGAGCGAGCACACGGCAGCAACGAATGCTTGGGCAGCAACGGCAGTGCCTGAAACAACAAGAAAGAAGACACGGAGGCACCAGTTGAAGCTGGCTACTTCCGCCTCGAACTTATAAAGTCGTCGTTGTGCGCTGCGTGGCCCGTAAGTTCTTAACCGACGCTTATGTTCGCATTATATTTGCGTCCTGACCAGCAATGTACTCTCGACTATGCTACGCGGTTTCCAAGATGCATTCTCAAATTCTCGGGGACAATGCTTAGCAGGCGTGGCTGCAACAAAGCTAATCTCAAAAATAAGCACAAAACATACCTGCTACCTTGTCCTCAGCGTGAGACGACACAAAGCGATAGCCGATTTCACCGTTTATTTATTGCTGTCACGGCAGTGGGCAAGTAGCAAGAGCGAATCGAAGCGGGTGTTCGCGTCTGCATGGGGGCTCCATGTTGCTCGCCACCACAATTACCGGCGGCTACCGACGCAATAATAACGCATATGATATGAACCGTGATTAGCGTATAATGCCCGGCCCGCACATGTCTGTCTTGTTCCTATGTGCATTTTTTCAAAATTTCCTAATAAATATGTTCATGAGCTACACAGACGTGACTGGTCTCAACCAGTTTTCTTTTCGTGAGGCACCCCACGACCTGGTAAAGCATAACCGTGCAACAAAATCTCCGTATTTCAGAATTGGCGTCCAGATTTCGGTAATTCTGGACCTCAATTTCGATATGTTTATCGAAACCTGACGTCAAAACCCTTTCAGAAATGACCTATATATGAGGCATTGGAAACGTCTTCTTTCGAATAGCAACGTTAGCTGAAAATTTGTTCAAACTGCCCTATTCACTATCCTGGCTCTCGGGGGAGATAATTCGTGACTGCAGCCCGCTATGTGAGGTCAGTTTGAGACCTCCGGTATAACGTATCGCTGTGACGTAGTACGTGTCAAAGGAACGCAGTTGTCTTTACTTTCCCAATTATAATACAATTACAAACGTGACTATGCTTTGCCGCACAAGCATGTGGCTTGCTTATACCTCGTAGCCTCCATCCTGCCGCAACCACAATGTGAGCTTGTATAGGCATTCTAGATGGTAGTGGAATACTCGTGTGCAACAATAAGAAGGTTACTTATATATAGTCTTTCGAAAGTTATAAAGGTTGCCTGGGGCAGAAAATACAATTTTAATTCATCAGCTGGTCTAATCGAAGATGGGGAAATGCATGAGAAATTGAAATGCACAATCGACCAGTTAAGTTTTCAACTGCTGGCCGATATTAGAATGCACAAACCATGGAGTCTGCAAGGCGGATCCACTTGGAACGAATTTTCGGCATGACGCCAGTTTCGAGATATTAATTCTCGAACGGAGAAATGCACCGGCGTTGCACTTACTTTCGGTAATTTTATGCACTGAAGCAAGAAATTAACTGGACCGCAGTTAATTTCATGCCTTACAATCTCCTTTTAATCAGCGTACATGTCAGCCACTGATCGTCGCACATCGCAGGACAAGTTGACGACATGCTTCAAGTTGACTACGGCTGGATCACGCGTAAGGACATCTAGCGCTGTGTCCGCGTCCATCTTTTCCGTCCTTGCCCGTTTTGTGCGCTAGAAAGTGAATTACGAACGTGGCCAAGCGTACGCGCTTGGACATCTGTTCCTTACCTAAAGAGCATAATTTGTCAGCAGAGTTGTAACTGGAGCACTTGCTGTTGCGGCGTGGTGGTGGTAAACATTTTATCGAAGAAACTAACAAGAGAGTTGCTGTGCGCCTGAGTGGCAGTCCCTAGTCCGGGACGCTATTGGAGATGGCCGCTGCCCGGGCGTGTGCCAACAAGGAGTGCTGCGCTTCCAAGACAGAGCAGCGTAGGGACGGGGAGAGAGGGGAGGAGAAAGAGAGTGCAGTGGCAGGGCGCGAAACCACAACGTGAAAAGTCGACACGTGCCAGAGGTCTCCGGTATGAAGTGCCGGGCGACCGCCGGACTAAGGAAAGTGTCAGTCTGAACGCCGCGTAGTTCGGCCGCTTTCGCCAGACCGCGTGCGGGGCCAGGGCAATGTCAGCGCGAAGTGCGATAGTAATCCATAGTGCTTTTTAGCGCAAAACGACACCACAAGGCAGGACAAAGCGTAGGTCCAGCGCTTTGTCCTATCTTCTGTCGCTTCTGTGCAACAGTGAACAAGCATGGCCCTCCGTGAGAAGATAAATCTGATTCGTTCTCGCGATACGCCAAGTTTTTGTGAAAACGCGTGATGAAGAAGCCTGGGCTGGTCACGCTGACGGAGATGACCCACAACCTACATATTTCAGCTCCGCGAAGTTTTCTGCCGCCACGTAGGTTAGTGATGTGTTATGGCATTTATCTCTTGTTTCTCATTCTTTATATGCTATGCTTTGCTCTTTCCCCTCCTCCTCACTCTCACTTCCCTTTACGACACAAGGCTATGCTATGTCTTGTCATCGTGCCTGGATAGCCGAGTGGTTGAGATCGGGGGTACGCGGGTCCCGCCGCCTCATCTCTCTCCTCTCACCCATCACGCTTTTACAGGCCACGCCCGAGAAATCGGCGCACGTGTTTTGGAAGCGAAGCAGAAGAAGAGGACGAAGAAGATAACGAAGCAAGCGCGTGCCGATTCATGATGATGACAGCTTCTGTTCGCACTACCCAGGCGCAACGAAAAGCTTTAAGAGCTCCGCTTTTAAAACTTTGAGGGCAGCAGATTGTGCATATAGATCGGCTAAAGAATAACTGTCACTGCGTGGTCGTGTCCTGCAAATAATCATAATCGTCGGTGTTTTACATCCTAAAGCCACCATTAGAGTTTGAAATACGCCGCAGTGGAGGGCTGCGATAATTTCTATTACCTGGTGTTTTTTTAACGTGCACCTAAATATAAGCGCGCAGGCCTCCAGCATTTTGCCTCCATCGCAATGCGCTCGCCGCGGCAATTTTATACCCCGCGACCTTCGGATCAGTATTCAAGCACCACAACCATTAGACCACCACGGCGGTTATCTGCGAATAAGCCGCAAGAATGGCTCTTTTCCGCAGGGGAAATGAATGCGACGAACAAGTGCGGCACTACCCGCAGAAGCGGAGAGCGCTGTTCATGCAGAAAGAAGACACCGATTCGGCAGTGCAAGCTTTGTGCCGGTGCCATCAATGCTCGCTGAATTCGTGCGACTGTCGCTATTAGTAGAATGCTTATATCGAACGCTCTATTCTATTACACATAATTTTCCCTCATGCATTCCTTAACTTCATTACCTGTTGTTTTCATATGGTTGCGATTATATACAATCGGGCCCCGCGTTTCCCTTTGTTCACGTTCATTAAATTATAGGCTGCGTGATAACAAATAGTAACATGTGTGAACGTCACTTGCTCTACTTCCAGGGAAGCAAAACTACTGCGAACATTTTGGATCCGCCCCTCTAATGAATGACAAAGCAATTAGATCTTCGGCGAAGCTGTAAGAAATACCACAACGCTTGCGTGATTCGAACTCGGGCCGCGGGGTCTACAGGCACGTGATCTACAGGCACGACCATTTAGGCCACTCGGCCACGGGGCACACCGTCAAGGACGTGGCTACGTTGTAGAAAACGTAATTTCGGAATGTGTTTTGCTTCACGAGAAAACACAATGACAGCCTAGAAATAAAAGCTGTCGTTACTTGCATCTCCAAGCGTCGGTACTTGCTGTCGGTACTTCCATCTCCAAGCGATTTGCAGGTTTTCGTCGAGTAGTTTTTCGGACGGCCCGTTCTTAGTCCTAAAAAAGATTGGCACAGCTACGCACTAAAGGTGTGAAGACTGAGCAAACAGCGGTGGCGGTTTCTCCTCCTTTTCCCCCTCTCCACTTCCCTTTCTCACCCCCTTGCTAGACTATACTATTTATGAATATGCCATGATTCACCCTCTCCCCTCCTCATTTCCCTCATCGTCACCCAGACATCACTCCTCACTTCCCTTTCCCACCCCCTTGCTAGACTATACTAATCATGAATATGCCATGATTCACCCTCTCCCCTCCTCATTTCCCTCATCGTCACATAGACATCACTCCTCACTTCCCTTTCCCACCCTCTTGCTAGACTATACTATTCGTGAATATACCATAATTCACCCTCTCCCCTCCTCATTTCCCTCATCGTCACCCTCACATCACTTCTCACTTCCCTTTCCCACCCCCTTGCTAGACTATACTAATCATGAATATGCCATAATTCACCCTCTCCCCTCCTCATTTCCCTCATCGTCACCCAGACATCACTCCTCACTTCCCTTTCCCACCCTCTTGCTAGACTATACTATTCGTGAATATACCATAATTCACCCTCTCCCCTCCTCATTTCCCTCATCGTCACCCTCACATCACTCCTCACTTCCCTTTCCCACCCCCTTGCTAGACTATACTAATCATGAATATGCCATGATTCACCCTCTCCCCTCCTCATTTCCCTCATCGTCACCCAGACATCACTCCTCACTTCCCTTTCCCACCCTCTTGCTAGACTATACTATTCGTGAATATACCATAATTCACCCTCTCCCCTCCTCATTTCCCTCATCGTCACCCTCACATCACTCCTCACTTCCCTTTCCCACCCCCTTGCTAGACTATACTAATCATGAATATGCCATAATTCACCCTCTCCCCTCCTCATTTCCCTCATCATCACCCAGACATCACTCCTCACTTCCGTTTCCCACCCCCTTGCTAGACTATACTAATCATGAATATACCATAATTCACCCTCTCCCCTCCTCATTTCCCTCATCGTCACCCTCACATCACTCCTCACTTCCCTTTCCCACCCCCTTGCTAGACTATACTAATCATGAATATGCCATAATTCACCCTCTCCCCTCCTCATTTCCCTCATCGTCACCCTCACATCACTCCTCACTTCCCTTTCCCACCCTCTTGCTAGGCTATACTATTCGTGAATATACCATAATTCACCCTCTCCCCTCCTCATTTCCCTCATCATCACCCTCACATCACTCCTCACTTCCCTTTCCCACCCCCTTGCTAGACTATACTAATCATGAATATGCCATAATTCACCCTCTCCCCTCATTTCCCTCATCGTCACCCTCACATCACTCCTCACTTCCCTTTCCCACCCCCTTGCTAGACTATAATAATCATGAATATGCCATAATTCACCCTCTCCCCTCCTCATTTCCCTCACGTCACCCTCACATCACTCCTCACTTCCCTTTCCCACCCTCTTGCTAGACTATACTAATCATGAATATGCCATAATTCACCCTCTCCCCTCCTCATTTCCCTCATCGTCACCCTCACATCACTCCTCTCTTCCCTTTCCCACCCCCTTGCTAGACTATACTAATCATGAATATGCCATAATTCACCCTCTCCCCTCCTCATTTCCCTCATCGTCACCCTCACATCACTCCTCACTTCCCTTTCCCACCCCCTTGCTAGACTATACTAATCATGAATATGCCATAATTCACCCTCCCCCCTCCTCATTTTCCTCATCGTCACCCAGACATCACTCCTCACTTCCCTTTCCCACCCTCTTGCTAGACTATACTATTCGTGAATATACCATAATTCACCCTCTCCCCTCCTCATTTCCCTCATCGTCACCCTCACATCACTCCTCACTTCCCTTTCCCACCCCCTTGCTAGACTATACTAATCATGAATATAGCATAATTCACCCTCTCCCCTCCTCATTTCCCTCATCGTCACCCAGGACACACTCCTCACTTCCCTTTCCCACCCTCTTGCTAGGACTATACTATTCGTGAATATACCATAATTCACCCTCTCCCCTCCTCATTTCCCTCATCGTCACCCTCACATCACTCCTCACTTCCCTTTCCCACCCCCTTGCTAGACTATACTAATCATGAATATGCCATAATTCACCCTCTCCCCTCCTCATTTCCCTCATCGTCACCCTCACATCACTCCTCACTTCCCTTTCCCACCCCCTTGCTAGACTATACTAATCATGAATATGCCATAATTCACCCTCTCCCCTCATCATCACCCTCACATCACTCCTCACTTCCCTTTCCCACCCCCTTGCTAGACTATACTATTCGTGAATATACCATAATTCAGCCTCTCCCCTCCTCATTTCCCTCATCGTCACCCAGACATCACTCCTCACTTCCCTTTCCCACCCTCTTGCTAGACTACTATTCGTGAATATACCATAATTCACCCTCTCCCCTCCTCATTTCCCTCATCGTCACCCTCACATCACTCCTCACTTCCCTTTCCCACCCCCTTGCTAGACTATACTAATCATGAATATGCCATAATTCACCCTCTCCCCTCCTCATTTCCCTCATCGTCACCCTCACATCACTCCTCACTTCCCTTTCCCACCCCCTTGCTAGACTATACTAAACATGAATATGCCATGATTCACCCTCTCCCCTCCTCAGTTCCCTCATCGTCACCCAGACATCACTCCTCACTTCCCTTTCCCACCCTCTTGCTAGACTATACTTATCATGATTATGCCATGATTCACCCTCTCCCCTCCTCATTTCCCTCATCGTCACTCTGACATCACTCCTGCTCACTTCTCTTTCCCACCCCCTTGCTAGACTATACTATTCGTGAATATACCATAATTCACCCTCTCCCCTCCTCATTTCCCTCATCATCACCCAGACATCACTCCTGACTTCCCTTTCCCACCCTCTTGCTAGACTATACTATTCGTGAATATACCATAATTCACCCTCTCCCCTCCTCATTTCCCTCATCATCACCCTCACATCACTCCTCACTTCCCTTTCCCACCCCCTTGCTAGACTATACTAATCATGAATATGCCATAATTCACCCTCTCCCCTCCTCACTTCCCTTTCCCACCCTCTTGCTAGACTATACTTATCATGATTATGCCATGATTCACCCTCTCCCCTCCTCATTTCCCTCATCGTCACTCTGACATCACTCCTGCTCACTTCCCTTTCCCACCCCCTTGCTAGACTATACTAATCATGAATATGCCGTAATTCACCCTCTCCCCTCCTCATTTCCCTCATCGTCACCCTCACATCACTCCTCACTTCCCTTTCCCACCCCCTTGCTAGACTATACTAATCATGAATATGCCATAATTCACCCTCTCCCCTCCTAATTTTCCCTCATCGTCACCCTCACATCACTCCTCACTTCCCTTTCCCACCCCCTTGCTAGACTATACTAATCATGAATAAGCCATAATTCACCCTCTCCCCTCCTCACTTCCCTTTCCCACCCTCTTGCTAGACTATACTTTCATGATTATGCCATGATTCACCCTCTCCCCTCCTCATTTCCCTCATCGTCACACTGACATCACTCCTGCTCACTTCTCTTTCCCACCCCCTTGCTAGACTATACTATTCGTGAATATGCCATAATTCACCCTCTCCCCTCCTCATTTCCCTCATCGTCACCCTCACATCACTCCTCACTTCCCTTTCCCACCCCCTTGCTAGACTATACTAATCATGAATATGCCATAATTCACCCTCTCCCCTCCTAATTTTCCCTCATCGTCACCCTCACATCACTCCTCACTTCCCTTTCCCACCCCCTTGCTAGACTATACTAATCATGAATAAGCCATAATTCACCCTCTCCCCTCCTCACTTCCCTTTCCCACCCTCTTGCTAGACTATACTTTCATGATTATGCCATGATTCACCCTCTCCCCTCCTCATTTCCCTCATCGTCACACTGACATCACTCCTGCTCACTTCTCTTTCCCACTCCCTTGCTAGACTATACTATTCGTGAATATACCATAATTCACCCTCTCCCCTCCTCATTTCCCTCATCGTCACCCTCACATCACTCCTCCTCACCGTCACTTCCCTTTCCTACCCCCTTGTTATAGTACACTAGAGAAGGCTATGCTATGCCTAATCCTCTCCCCTCTTGCTTTCCCTCCTCACCCTAATACTTCCCACCTCTTGCTATACTATACAATACAAGGCTATGATAGATGCTTCAGCCTCTCTCATCCTCCTTTTCCTCTTTCTTTCTCTTCTCACCCTCACATCACTCCTCACCCTCACTTCGTTTTCCCAGTCCCTTGCTATTGTCACACTTATGACGGCAACCTTGCGTTGTTCTGCGCGTTGGGCTGGTTAGGCCAAGAAGCGGCTCAGTCCCAACTTCTTTCTCTTCCACGCGTGGTTCCCACACACGAAACCATGCGGCATTGTCCCCCCTTTGAAAAGCATCGACTCGATGCTTGCAAAGGTAAAAAAATAACTGCAACACTCGCAGACGCAGAGAACCACAGAGTGAGTACCAGCAACCGCAGGGAAAATAAGGATGACGGACTGACACTTGCGCCATGCGCAAACAGGATAGAAAAAATGAAAAAAAAAAACAACAACACAGGAGAACAAAAACACACACACGCACAAATCACTGTGACATGGAAGCAAAATAGCACAAAAGCACAAGGGCTAGTGGGCTAGTGTGTGTAGTACGGCTTGAGTCGTACGACGTGCACGGTTTCGGGCCGAAGTTGTCGACGTGAAGACACTGCGCCGTCCGGAAATACTTCGTAGGTAAGGTCACTGACACGTCGGAGAACCTTGTACGGTCCGAAATAACGGCTCAGAAGTTTTTCACACAAGCCTGGTCGTCGGACAGATGTCTACACCCACACTAGGTAGCCAGGGTTATAGGCGACATTTCGACGGCGAAGGTTGTAACGTCGCGCATCTGCATCTTGTTGGTGACAGATGTTTACGCGAGCCACTTGACGAGCTTCTTCGGCGTACTGAGTGCATTGCTAGGCGTCTGGAGAAAGTTCATTGCTATTATCGCAGGGGAGCATAGCATCGAGGATGGTTTGCACGTTGCGTCCATAAACAAGGCGGAAAGGTGAAAATCGTGTTGTTTTCTGCGTTGCCGTATTGTACGCAAACGTGATAAATGGCAGAATCTCGTCCCAGGTTTTGTGGTGTACGTCCACGTACGTTGACAGCATGTCTGCTATGGCCTTTCCGTCAGTCCATTTGTTTGTGGATGGTAAGGTGTTGTTTTTCGGTGACTTGTGCAGCTCAGTTTGAAAATGTCTTCCATTATTTGTGCCGTAAATGACGTCCCTCTGTCCGTAATCACACATGACGGCGCGCCATGCCGTTGGACGATGTGGTGCACGAACAACTTCGTGACTTCAGACGCTGTGCCGCGGGGTAACGCCTTTGTCTCGGCATAACGGGTCAAGTAATCAGCTGCCACTCTAATCCATTTGTTTGCGGTGGACGACAAAGGGAAGGATCCTAGAAGGTCCATTCCCACACGGTCGAATGGTGTCCGCGGTGGTGCGATCGGGTGGAGAAGGCCTGCGGGTTTCACAGGTGGTGTCTTGCGACGCTGGCACTCGCGGTATCCTTGCACGTAGCGATGTACGCTAGCCGATAGTCGTGGCCAGTAGTACTGCTGGCACACTCTGGCGAGATTCCGCGAGTAGCCTAAGTGGCCTGACGTGGGCTCGTCGTGGCACGTAAGGAGGACGTCATCACGCATGTCGGCTGGGACAACGAGGAGAAAAGTTTTGTCGCTACCTCGCGCGCTTTTCTTGCAAAGGATGCCCCTTCTGAGACTAAAGGATGACAGCTCACGAGCAATGTGTCGAGGAACGTGGGAGTTTCGGCCTTCTAAGGATTCGATAACAGGGCGGAATTTTTGATCTGCTTGCTCTCTTGACATGAAGTAAGAATTACTGACTGCTCCGAGAAAGGCATCAGCCTCCTCTATGTCCATATCAGGATGCCCCACAGGTGCTCGAGAAAGCGCGTCGGCATCTTCGTGTTTGCGCCCAGACCTGTACACAATCGTGGTGACGACCTCCTGCAAGTGCAAGCTCCATCGAGCGAGACGGCCAGACGGATCTCTGTGATTGGCCAGCCAGCACAGTGAGTGGTGATCGGTCACCACTTTGAAGGGACGGCAGTAGAGGTAAGGTCGGAACTTTGCCGTATTCCATGCAACTGCGAGGCATTCCTTTTCTGAAGTAGAGTACTTGAACTCGGCTCGGGAGAGTGTACGACTGGCGTCAGCGATGACATGCTCAACGCCGCCGTGTCGTTGTACAAGGACAGCGCCATGTCCGACGTTGCTGGCATCTGTGTGTACTTCAGTAGCAGCGTCCTCGTCAAAATGGGCTAGAACAGGAGCTGTTTGCATTTGCTACCGTAACTCTGCGAAAGCTGCCTCTTGTTCTGTAGTCCAGGCAAAGGGTACGTCATCTCGAGTGAGTCTCGTAAGCGGTTCGGCAAGTTGGCAATGAATTGGCAATGAAGTTGGCAATGATGGCAAAGAAGTTGGCAATGAATTGACGATAATAAGGACACAAGCCGAGGAAACGTCGCACTACTCTTTTGTCTGACAGAATAGGGAAGGCGGCGACGGCTGCAGTTTTGTCTGGATAGGACGGACTCCATCCCCACTCACGACATGTCCCAGGAATTTCAGCTCTTTATAGCCGAAATGACACTTCTGGGGTTTTAGCGTGAGTTCAGCAGAACGAATGGCTTCCAGCACCATCCTTAGGCGCTTCAGATGTTCTTCGAAGCTTTCAGAGAAGATGACCACATCGTCGAGGTATACAAGGCGGCTTTGCCACTTCAAGCCGGCGAGAACGGTATCCATCATCCGCTGGAAAGTGGCTGGAGCAGAATAGAGGCCAAAAGGAAGAACTCTGAATTCCTAAAGCCCATCTGGAGTTACAAACGCTGTCTTTTCTTGGTCTCGCTCATCAACCTGTATCTGCCAATAGCCGCTCTTTAAATCGATCGATGAAAAATACTTGGCATGTCGCAACCTGTCGAGAGAGTCGTCAACCCGTAGAAGCGGGTAAATGTTTTTCTTTGTGACGCTATTGAGCTTCCTGTAATCGATGCAGAATCGTAGTGTTCCGTCTTTCTTCTTCACTAGAACGACTGGCGAGGACCACAGGCTGCTGGACGGTTGAATGACACCATCGTCGAGCATCTCCTTTACCTGTGTCTGTATAGCCTCGCGTGCTTTAGCAGAAACACGGTAAGGTTGCTGTCGGATTGGGCGAACATCATCGTTGGTAATAATTCGGTGCTTCGTGAGGGGCGTTTGACCGACACTAGACGAAGAGGCGAAGCAAGATTAAAATTCCTTCAAAATGTTGTGAAGAGGAGAAAGAAGAAGTGCATGGCGAGCGGCATCGTTTCATGTCGGCTGCGTGAATTTTGAATTGACGGCGTTTTTTGAACTGGAACCACGAAATCCACATTTCAGGAGAAGCCGGAAGATCCAAGGATCACCTGGATACCAAATTCAACCAGGTGGGCCACTTTCATTTCGAGAAATGTACCACCAGCCACGACGGCTGACGTGCTGGGCCTAACGCCGTCGGCATAGCCGGAGATACCTTGCTACCCGGCTCTAGCGGAGCAAGCATGGAGGTTGTACAGGTAGAAGGCGAAGATATTCAACCAGAAGAGTTGGACCAAGGCAATTGGTTCGAAATTAAAAGAAGTCCTCGAAGGCGCAGTGATGGCGTGGACCCGTCGCCTAGCGATACTACACAACTTCAGCGAGCTAAGGAGACTACTTGGAGCAAGAAAAAGGGCTATCGGAAGATCCAACAATTAAACGTCGCAAGCCGCATGCCAAACTTACCAGTCGACGACTACAGGATCATTATAAGACCAAGAGGCGGATTCAACGTGACCGAACACGCTACAGATCGCATCTACCACAGCGTTCGACGTGCTGCAAATGTTGTACGTACAGTGGAGGAAGAAGATAATCTTTGCCTCAACAAGAAGCAAAATATCATAGTCCTCAGTCCACCATCGAAAGAAAGAGCCAAAAAATACGTCGCAGTAACCAGTCTCAGCATTGGGAGCAAGGAATATGAGGCATGCGCCTATCGCGCAGCACCGGAGAACACCTCGAAAGGAGTCATCCGAGGCATCTCTGCCTCTGAAAGCCCGGAAGACATCGTTAAGAAGCTGGTCACTCCTCGTAATCCTAGCGTCCTCTACGCAAAGCGTATGGGCAATACAAACAATGTAATCATCATTTTTGATGGCTATCACGTCCCAAGCTATGTGAACTACGGAGCAGCGCTTGTTCGCTGCGCGCTTTACAAGAAACAATTTGACATCTGCTACGAATGCGGCAGACTTGGACACCGCGCGGACGTCTGCCCCAATCCTACCGACAAAATCTGTCGGGGCTGCAGCACCAGGAATCCAAAGCAAGACCATGATTGCAAAGTAGAATGCCAACTATGTGAAAAAGACCACCCGACGGGGGATAAACGTTGCCAAGCCAGGTATCGGATTCCATACCTCGTCAAACGACGAAGATGGGAACGTGCCAGGAGAGAGGAACAAGTGGAATACGACAACTACGTTGACAAGCGAAGAAGCCCAAGTACAACCAGCAGGAAGAAATCGGGTTCCCTCACAAGGGTCAGGAGCAGGTCACGCTCCAGCAATCGATCAAGGTCAAGGTCCACACCCCGCAGTGTCATGCCCACCAAGGCACCCTAGGCCACCGACAACAGCAAAGGCACTACCGGAAACCAGAACACCGGACCGCCATTACAGGTGAGCTGGGCTGACGTGGCTTCCGGATCGCGCGCGGAGGCAGAGGCTGAATCGACCGCTATAAACAAAGAGTTGGAAAAACAACTAGCAGAAATGAAAAAAACTTATGCTAGAACTTCATCATCGGATTGTAGCTCTAGAAGAAGAAAACAGTAGATTGAGGGCAGAAAACACCACTCTCAAAAACGGGCGAGGTATCAAAATAGATAGTATAGAAGAACAAGTGGCAGACATGGAGGAAGAGGCTAACACGCCAGCCAAACGCAAGGCCACAGACGATAACCAGACGATCACAGTTAAAAAGACTAAGTCCAATAAAACTATAGAGAAAAGACAGGATGCACTCGACAGGAAAATTGACAATCTAGAAGAAAAACTAGATATCCTAGATTCAAGCTTTAAAGACATGGCTGCACAAATTACCCAGCAAGTTACACAGGCTATTATGAGCCAAATACAACAACAATTTAACACAATAGCTACTAGATTTACCGATATTGAGACTTGTATGAAGACGTGGGGACCTCAAACCAGTGGAGGCGGCCTCATCAAAACAACCAGTAAGCCATATATGAGACCCTCGACATCTACAGTGGAGGGGACCGGAAAACCGTAACTGCCACCATGGATCGACACGACCATTATACTATCTGGCAATGGAACTGTCGAGGCTACAGTAGAAAAAGATCGAACTTACATCAATACCTAATTTATAAGGAACATCCTGATGTCATATTGTTACAAGAGACACACTTCAAGGCCAAATTATCTGGGTACAGATCATTCTGTAGTGCCGACGGGGAGACAAGAGTTGTCACCACTCTAGTGAAACGTCACCACACGGTCGTACAACATGATACAGGTATTGCGGATGTAGACAATTTATTAATCGAGTTAATACATCATAGGAAAAATAATCAAAGTTTATTTATTCTTAATGTTTACAGCAACCCAAGAAATAGACATCCCAAATTCCGATCACTTCTCTGCAAGACCCTCTCTATCGCGGATGGCAGAGCCTTAATTATTGGGGGGGATTTTAACGCTCAACACATGGCATGGGGATACAAATATCAAAACCCCAAAGGCAGACAGCTATGGCTAGATGCACAACAACGGGGCCTTACTCTCATCACAGACCCTTTGACTCCTACGAGGCGAGGGTCTAGTGTTAGTGTGGATACTACGCCAGATCTCACCTTTACCAAGAACATTAAGGATGCAAAATGGCTCAACACGCTACAAGATCTAGGCAGCGATCACAGTATCCTCGAAATCACTCTAAAAGCAGGGCCACGCAAGTCTAAGGGCAAGCAGCTCAAAATTGTAGACTGGGACAAACTCAGACAAATTCGCAAGGAAAAGGATAATACTATCTCAGATATAGGGGACTGGAGCACGCAGCTTAAACAGGATGTTAACTTAGCAACACAAGTAATCCCCCAGGAAGCGCAAATGGAACAGGTAGACAGTAAACTTTTACATATGTGGGAAGCAAAACAAGGTCTCCTGAGAAGATGGAAAACCCAGAGACACAACAGGACGCTCCGACGAAGGCTAGCTCGGCTTAACAGAGACATAGAAACATACGCACAACAGCTCTGCAAACAACAATGGGAGGAAACATGCACCTCTATGGATAAACAGTTAGGGCTATCCAGAACTTGGAACCTTCTCAGGTACCTTTTGAGTCCCGAGGACACTAAAGCCACGTATAGACAAAACATAAACAAAATATTACACGCATATGAAAACACTGAAGAAGATTTTATTGATGAGGTAGCCGCACGGTATTTATCTCGGGAGAAGCCAGCAATACACCCACATTACACAGGCACCAAAAACGCACAACTAGACGCAGAGATCAGTGAAGCGGAGCTGAGAGCAGCTTTACAAAAGGTTAATACCAAGTCGGCTCCAGGTCTTGACGGTATAACAAACAAGATGATCAGAAATCTCGATGATGCTTCTCTAGAAGAACTTACCAAGTACATTAACGACTGCTGGGAATCAGGCACAGTACCACAACAATGGAAAACGGCTCAGATTGTTCTAATACCTAAACCAGGCAAGCGGCTACAGTTGGAGAACTTGAGACCCATCTCGCTCACTTCCTGCCTGGGAAAACTTATGGAACACGTTGTCCTAACAAGACTAACAAACTATCTCGAGGACAACGACGTTCTTCCGCCAACCATGTTGGGCTTCCGGAGAAAGTTGTCGACACAGGATGCAATGCTCCAACTTAAACATGAAATCATAGATAACACAAGTCGAAACACCAAAGCTATTCTAGGATTAGACCTAAAGAAAGCTTTTGACAGTGTTACGCACGAAACAATATTAAACAGAATAACAGAGCTAGGCCTAGGCCAGCGAGTATACACCTATATTCGAGACTTCCTAACTAACCGAAAAGCACGTATTAAGATAGGAGACATTGTGTCCGAGGAACTACAGCTCGGAAGCGTAGGTACGCCCCAAGGGTCAGTAATCTCTCCGATGCTGTTTAATCTTGCTCTGATTGGCTTACCAGCAAAGCTACAGGAAATCGACGGCCTCCATCATACCATCTATGCTGACGATATTACCTTATGGGTGAGCGATGGCAGTGATGGACAAGTTGGAAATACATTACAACGTGCGATAGAAACAGTCGAACAATACTTATCAGGAACCGGGCTGGCGTGTTCGGCAGAGAAATCTGAGCTCCTCATTTATAAACCATCACGACGTGGCCGAAAACCACGCAATTACGAGGAAAAGAACAACCTGGAATTTCACCTCACTACGGCGGATGGTAAACCTATACCCAAGGTGGACAGGATCAGAGTGCTGGAACTCATTATTGAAAGTAACGGCCATAATGGAGAGACCATACGCAAATTAGATGATGTAACGTCTCAAATCATGCGGCTACTTAAACGCATCGCCAACAAATATAGCGGGATGAAAGAAGGCAATCTGCTGTCCAAGCGTTTGTAATAAGCAGAATAGTTTACGTAGCATCATACTTACGATGGCACTCATCAGAAAGATACAAATTAGATGGTTTAATCAGGAAAATATACAAGCAAGCAATTGGACTCTCCATCACCACTAGCAACGATAGTCTACTGCAGCTAGGTCTTCACAATACACTGGATGAGCTAATCGAGGCACAGCGCATCGCACAATACGAACGCCTATCCAAAACTAAAACAGGCAGGCAAATATTGGATCGACTAGGTATTACTTATCACACCCAACATGGCGTCAAAGTAGATATGCCCAGACATATTAGAGGCGTGATAACCGTGCTTCCTATACCCAAGAATATGCATCCCGCCCACCATCAGGGCAGACGGGAAAGCAGAGCACGCGATATACAAAAGAAATTTGGTCACAGCATGGACACCGTATTCGTAGATGCAGCTAGATACAGACACAAGCGCGCCTACACAGCCGTGGTGATAAATTATGAGGGAAAATGTTTGACGAGTGCTACCGTCAGTACGCCACACGTAGAAACCGCAGAGGAAATAGCTATCGCATTAGCCATAGCACAAACACAAGCGGACGTGATCGTCAGTGATTCGCAGACGCCGATACGAAACTTTGCAAACGGCCGAATCTCACCAGAGGCACTTCAAATTCTAAAACTCGGTAATAATCAAGGAAAAAGTGTCCATCTGATATGGACACCCGCTCACACACTATCAGAAGGTAGTAATGAGGCGGCGCACCGCATGGCTCGAGGGCTTACAGACCGAGCATCGATTAGTGCCGTCTCAGGGAATACCGATGAGTGGGAAGATAGAATGACCACATTTCACGAAAACACCATAGATTGCAGAGGCGTACATTCCCACCGCCTCACCCGAAATTAAGCAAGAAACAGTCTGTCCAATGGCGGCAGTTACAAACCCGATCCTACCCGAGTCCAGCTATCATGCATGTAATACACCCAGACTTATACACGACAGACAGGTGCAGACATTGTGACTCTAGAGCCACCTTAGAGCACATACTATGGGGATGTCCAGATATAATGAACAATAGCTGTGATGCAGCCTTAAACAGCGACAGCCTCCGCGCGCGCTGGGAGTCTGCGTTGCTCAGCTCGGACCTGGAGCAACAACTCTGGGCCATCCAGCGAGCCGAGGAAGCCGCCAAGGGCCAGCAACCCTTGGCCGAAGCCTAGGCGGGATCCAGGCCCATCCCACCAATTCGCAGGGCAATTAATAAAGTTAATTGATCTGAAAATGTTGTGAAGTGCGGCCTTCATCTCGCCCAAAAGCTTCGAATTGACGTCGATGCGATCCAGAAACCTGTCACCATCATTCATTTACTCGGACGCGAAGCACTCTGTGACGTCAGCTACAGGGTCTCCATAGGCCACCGTGGTGCCGCGGAAAAGATGCCGGCGCTCGAAGTTGAAATTCGTGACAAGTATCTGTGACCGTCCGTCACGAACACGCACAAGGCTTCGGCCTGCGCATACACCTTGAAGCAGCAAAAGTGAGAGGTTGCTCTCGGCGACCGCGTCAACGTCTCGGAGGTCTTCACAAGCATGGAGGAAGGAATACTAAGGAGAGGCCCTATCGTATTTCAATGCATTGCGAAAAGTGTGGCGGAAGTGACGTCAGATTTATGGGGCAAACAAACCGGTATGGGGCAAACAAAGCAGCTCTCCGCGGCGATTAGCTTCTGCGCAGATTTGTAGTCCCGGCGTAAACTCAGCGCGTATTGTGTGGTTCGCACGCAGTAAAATGTTGCAAGCAGACGTTTACCAGGCTGTTCGTGCGTGGCAGGCCCGAGCGCTGCGTGCTGAAATTCATCGTGGAGCGTTTTTGTGCAGCAGTACAGAATACCGGTACGTGCCGTGATCAAAAACGTTCAGCCCCTGCATCATCGTATTCGAACTCACCTAGCAGTGACTTACGCGTTCTGCTGGGCGTTAGGCCTTCCCTTTCTCGTAGCCCAATTTCCCGATCTATTGCTGGATTAGCAGTTCTTTGTTCGCTATTCGGCGCAACGCCAACCTATAGTTGACGTAACTTCACGTCGAAAAGAGGATACTGCTGTATTGTATACGCGTTCGTGCACGTAAAGTTTGTAATTCCAGTACGCACACAACAACAAGCACTCAGCGAGCGCACACCGCACAATACATACATCACGTAGTCCGATAACAACAAAAGTTTATTGCCCTTTCGTAGAACGACACAGCCTCTAAAAACGTACGATGCCTTCGGCGCATGTTATGTACGGCACGTCAGACGCCAAAAACAAAAGTTCACGTGTGTTCTGTGTTGACACAATGAGTAAGAAGCAACAGAGCGCACATCCGAGAGCTTCGCATGCAAATACCATGCATTAGTGATCAGCAATGAAGCGAACGTGTACGTACACATGAAAAGTGACACCCGGTACTTTCCGCGGTGCACGCGATTTGCACCGGGTATACGCAACCATACGCAACAGCTGGGCATTGCGTAGCTTTTCTAAAGAACACACACAAGGAGCAACATGCGTGAATCGACTGCGCCGCGGCGCCGCTTGCACGGCGAAAAAAAAAGAAAGGCTCGAATCGCGCATGCGCTTGCAAACGACACGGCGGAAATCGCGAAATGCTTCGAGGCTCCTTCGCTAGGAGGCGATGCGGGTGTTTGCGATGTGGAGGCTTCACGAATGTGACGTCAGGGCCTCTCCTTATTTTTCCTTCCTCCATGTTCACAAGTGACTTCTACGAAAGCAGTCGCTTGTGGTGGCAGCGTCACACTTTCGTCAGCAACACGCAGCGCAGGTCTACTACAGCTGTTGGCGTCTCGATCTGTTGCGCGTTGCGTCGAAAAGGTCACCGTTCGCTCGCGAAGATTTTTAATCGCGCCGTTCTCTTGAAGGAAGTCCATGCCGAGGATGAGCTGACGAGAGCAATCGCAGAGGAGGAGGCAGGTAACCACAAATGTTGACGCACGGATTTTCAGTCTTGCGGTACAGCGACCCAATGGTGTAACAAGATGTCCTCCAGCTGTGTGAATACGTGTTCCATTCCAAGGTGTCATCACTTTCTTAAGACTAGTTGCCAGTTTTCCGCTAATAATTGAATAGTCTGCACCCGTATCCACCAATGCGCTGACCTGAAGACCGTCTATCAGGACAGGAGTGTCGAGCGAGACTCGGTCATTGTGTTCAGATGTAGATTCCGGCGTTTCTCTGGCTCTGCACTCAAATGGGGATTCAATGACCTTGGCGTTTCGCGCAAGCATCGATGAGAGATCTTCCGCACTTTGAGTCGCAGTGACCTCGCCCCCGAAGGTCGCTGCCTTTAGTTATCCCGACGAGGGCTTGGGGAGCGTCCCCGTGCCGTCGCCCCGAAACGTGGCCCGATGGCTGCGGGTCGTCGTGGAGATGGTGACCGCGATTGACGTCGTACCAAGGGCACACGTTGCTGGGCGAGGTATTCTTCAATTTCCCTTGGCCTCTGACCAACCTGGGGACGAGGCGAATTAATGGCAAAACCGCGCAGTCCAAGTTGTCGGTACGGGCATTCACGGTAGATGTGATCGGCCTCACCGCAATGGTAGCAGAGGGGTCTTGTATCCGACGTACGCCACAGATCAGACTTCCTAGCGGGTGCACGGCGACCGTCGATGTCCAAACTAGCGTGTGCTGATTGAATCGCAACTGGCGGCATCATCTAGATCGGGACTGCGGGGCTAGCGACCGGCAAGGAAGAGATCGGCATGCGCAAGGCTTCGGCATACGTACAGCTCCGAATATCAGTGGACACAGGAGCCTGTTCCACATTGGTAGGCATCGGTTGATAGTGACGGTTGTGCATCACCTGCTGGACCGCGTCCCGGATAACACTGGTGATGGAGCCTACCTCTGGTTGTCTCGGCCCGTACAGCTTCTGCGTTTCTTCGTGGACGACAGAGCGAACGATTTCGCGAATACATTCAATGCTTTGCTCCCAAGGATGGCGCGACATTCAGGAGATGATGCGGTGTTAGCTTGCCGGTCGAATAGGGCAGACCGCTGATGAAGTACTTTCTCCATCGTTGCGGCTTCAGTCAGAAACTCGGCTACACTGTTTGGAGGACTCCGCACTAGACCAGCGAAAAGCTGCTCCTTCACACCTCGCATAAGATAGCGCAGCTTTTTTTCTTCTGGCATTGCAGGATCCGCTCGCTTGAAAAGCCGTGTCATGTCCTCTACGTACATCGTGACGGTCTCGTTCGGCATCTGAATGCGTGCTAGCAGTGCACGTTCAGCACGCTCGCGGTGGTCGGGGCTCCTGTAGGTCTCCAAGAGGCGATGTTGGAACTCGCGCCAAGATGTCAAGGCATCATCTCTGTTCAAGAACCACGTTCGGGCGCCGTCCTTTAAGCAGGAATAGACGTTGCGGGGCTTTGCGGCGTCATCCTAGTAATTGATCGCTGCGACATGTTCAAACTCACTCAGCCAGTAATCCACATCTTCAAACAGCTCTCCGTGAAAGGGACTAGGCATCAGCAGGTTCCGAACGGTGCAGTACATCGGCGTAGAAGACCTAGGAACTTCCATGGCGGCTTGAGCCGAAGTCATAGTCACTGTGTCAGTAGGCTGTTCCGTTGTCTCCGGCGGTAAGCCTCGTTGGCGGCGGCTTGCTCTGTGAACTGGAGTGTTCACGGGCACAGGGCTTGTGTTCCGGCTACTTGTGCTGGGGGTGAGTCGTGGTACCCAGCTCCTCCACCAATCCTGTCACACTTATCACGACAACCTTGCGTTGGCCTGGTTAGGCCAAGAAGCGGCTCAGCCCGAACTCCTTTCTCTTCCACGCGTGGTTCCCACACGCGAAACCAAGGAGGTTTAAATAAAACTTGCTGGAGTGGATGCCGCAGTGAAGCCGCGCCGCGCGCGCGGCGGCCATCTTTTTCACAGGCAAGAAACGGGAGGTAAAGCGCGTCCGCCGCGCTGATCGCGTCTCTCCGCCGTGGTTTTTAACGGTCATAGCGAGCATTAAGGGAGAAGTTGTCAAGAATAAGAAGCCAAATGGTAGATAAGAATGCAGTCAGTCTTATTGTGATTCTTTTTGCGTTTTCCTTGCAAGCGTGCACACCGATGAAGGGTCTGTATCACTGGTTTTTAAAAATAACCATCCTCGCAAGAGCACACTTGACTTCGGGGCACTCTTTCTCCTGTTTATTTTATTTTTCAGGTGACAGAGTCTTATGCATACGTGGAGTTCGGCCACTTTCTCTGAGCGGAATATAAATGTGGGTGTCCGAAGCACCACACTCAAGGATATGCTCATCGACAAGGATATGCTCATCAAGGCTGAAAGCCATTTCTCAAGACAGGCTCAAAACCTCCAAAACCAATAGTTCTGGCTTTGCATGGACGTGCTTCAAATATGGACATTCAGCTTGCAGTCGACACTATTTCAATAGATATATAGCTTTGCAATACTATTTTGTTGGCTCCGCTGTCTCTTATCCTGTCAATGAATCAATTAAAAACGCCCAAGTGGCATCCTATGTGGTAAGTTTAAGCCAACGAGCATATACACGTGCAGTCTGTCATCATGCATTCTAGTCCCAAAAGTCCATATATCTAACCACTTAGTCGCCCACAATCCCAACATGCTTCCTCATTTGTCATCAGCAATCAAAATACAGTAGATTTTTTGTGCTGCATTGGGCTAGCGTTTTCGAGACAGTGACTCATCTGTGAAGGCAGCATTTCCCTTGATGGAATTCTGTATAACCTTCTCGTATAGTGCGCTCTGCTACATTGCTCGATTAAACTTCGAATGTACATGCATACTCATAGGCTGATGGAGAAATGAAGTGCAGCGTTAACGCAAACGCCCGCAGCTCGGATGGTTACGTGCCTTTCTGGTCTTTTCGTGCCCTGTGGAGGGGTTGCTGTATATATGAGGGAAGACCGCAGTGAACATCCCCCTGCCCTACTCAGCTTTTGATCCTTGATCTCGTTTATTGTCGCTTGAGGATCGAACCTCGCTCTTTTTGGTCAGCCTGCAATTTTCCTGCTGCAGAATTTTCATCTTGAACTGTTTATCTCCCGTTGGGAAACATGAAGTGTTTCTTCGTTATACTGCCGTGTAGGTGATGCACCTGTCACATCTTCAACAACTTTTTTTCAATTTGAACACATATAACGGCCGGAGTACCCCGGGGTCTCGGTTAGGTGGCTTTATTTGCAGCTGGAACGAACATTGCACAGGTTAGACCTACTGGTTTTACTCGCTGCACTGCATAAAGCAAATACAAATAACAAAAAAAGAAAAGGCGCGAATGTAAGAAAAAAACAGGTCCTTGTGTATTGCCCAAATGACGTTACTTAACCTCGTAGTTGCGAGCCACTCTCTTATATCACAACAGGGCAACCGATAACGAAATCTAGGGAGTCGCTTGTTTATATAATTTCAACGAATAGCAAACGGTGCCTCCTTTTCCTATTTGCGCTCCACACCAGTGGTAAGCAGAAGAATGTGTATCCCTGGGTTTTGCAAGTGTTTTACAAATGCATCAAGCACAGTCGGACAACTACTGGGTCGCAGCCTAGTCCGGTCAAAACAATTCGGCGAGAAGTGCATCTAAGATATATCATCGCCGTCTTTTGGCTTCCAGGCTTCCCGTCAAACAGCCTGCCCCGACGTGCTTCGAACATCTGGCTCCTTAAGAAATCGGTTAGGAAAAGAGAACGACCGTCAGATGTGAAATTAGAGCCAGATTGCGAGCTGTCAGCACGTGTTCCGGTATATAGAGAAGTTTTTATTAAGCTCGAAATGTTCTGCTTACAACTGAAACTTCACCCCAGAGTAAACACACGATGTACCCAACAACGTCCGGAAGCCACCGCGCCATAGAACATCTGGAACCTCTATGCGGCCGCTGCAACATGCGTTGCGGAAGGCGCGCCTTCTTCCTATGGCAATATGGCGGCGCGCGGCTTCAGCTGAGGGGCGCCTCCTCCACTCCAGCAAATTTTACTCCTTGCACGAAACCATGTATACTATACTATAAAAATGCCGGAAGTTTCAATTAAGTCAATTAAGCACAGCGACGCTGGTTTATCCTCAGATCGTCGTGTTGCAGCACGGGAATCACACGATTGGATCCAGCGTCCTTGCCCGAAGAAGCGGCAGCCAAGAAACGGCGACGGGCGGATACGGAAGAAGCGCAAAGCTTGCCACTCTGAATGTGTTCTGTCCTTGAGCCACGGTGTAAGAAACTATGAAAGTTGCTATGGTGACGGCTGCTCCTCGGCGCGGCGGCAGCTTGGCTATTTTAACGTGAAAGTGTTTTATGCCGGGGTACACTAAGGCATAAGTAAAGTGCTTTCGTCACGGATATGACGTTGATAAAATAGACGCTAACGAATGAGAAAACTGAGGAAATGTTCCCCCGCCGGGAACCGAACTACAATCTCTCGACGATAAGCGCGCTAGCGACTAAGCCACCGAGGCAGAGGCGCAGCACTCCACAAAAGTAAGTT
Source organism: Rhipicephalus sanguineus (assembly GCF_013339695.2). Classification (NCBI taxonomy): domain Eukaryota; kingdom Metazoa; phylum Arthropoda; class Arachnida; order Ixodida; family Ixodidae; genus Rhipicephalus; species Rhipicephalus sanguineus. Next base: position 315,310,895 of record NC_051176.1, read on the forward strand.
ATACCCGCCGTCTGTTAGCAATGAAGTAATGCGGCATGTCACTTGCAGCGCGGATAGAGAACCCTTCGGCGACGACGCAGTTAAAGCATGGCCTCCGAGATTGGGGACCGGCGCGCATTCTTGGAGGCCGTGGTTAAATCGTCTCAATACCAGCGAAAAACACTGGCCGCGCTACCATCGGGGAGTCGCCCTAGACCCAGTTACGTTCTTTGCCTTTCGCTTCGTGTTAGCGCGTGACGCCGCGTTGTCGGAGCAGTGCAGCTTCCGCACGCGCCCAACGGTGTTTCGCCGCCGATTGCTTCGAGTGCCTTTTCTCTCCATGCTGCTTCTCTCCTTAGTTGACGACGCTTTGAAGAAGTACATATCGAGTACCAGTGTTAACTATGTGCTTGTTGATGTCAGCTTTGCGCGGAATTCGCGATACGCTGTGTCCAGGTATACGTTAAAAAGTTCAGCTATCACAACGGTTAAATCATGATCGTGGGCGTATTCGTCGCGATGGAGATGTACCACTGGGCGTCAACGTGGGTGCATGCATGTCAAACGGTGCTATAGCTGCCAAACACCAATAGACATTGTACAAATGAAACATCTGAATGATCGCATGACACGGTTCTGAAGGGTATATTCCAGGATATACTAGAATTTACTACCACAGGAATAGAGATAATTCATCGACTTGGTGCTCGAAAACCGGATAATGAACACAAAGTGAGGCCAGTAATCATAAAGCTACTGGACTACCGCGACAAAATTAGCATCTTGAAACGGTGTTCAAAGCTGAAGGATACAGGCTACTCATAAGCCAAGACTTTTTCCAACCTATTCGTGATATCAGAAGAAAGCTATGGCAAAAAACAAAAAAAAATCGTGATTGCCAGGAGAGGATTACATTAACTTATGATAAAGTTCGCATAAACGGCCGCCTCTACATCTGGGATAATAACCGGAATGACATCGTTGAGGCTAAAAAAAAACGAAGAACCAAGGAGCGCAAAAATGCGCCCTATTCGAAATCGTCCACGTTCACAATATTGAATGTCAGTTGTCGCAGTATTATCAATAAAGCACACGAACTCGAAGCTGTCCTGCTTTCTTATCAGCCAGATATTTTAGCGCGCACTGAAACGTGGCTGCATCCCGACATTTTAGATCGCGAGGTAGTACCGCCTGGGTATGCGATTGTGCGCAAGGGAATCAAGAGGTGGAGGAGTAGCCCTATAATTAGGCTCGGAATTCCTGACACAGGTATGCCCATATCTTCTGTTACAGAGGCGGCATGGTGTAAATTCTACGTTAAGAATGAAATAACCTACATCAGCGCTGTTTACCGACCACCTGATGCTGAAGTATCATTTTTAGAACTACATTATGATTATATGCTTGCACACGTACCTCGCGGCAAAAAAATTATTATAGCTGGTGATTCTAGTCTACCTGAAATGAAATGGGACTCGCTGAATCCGGCGACGAAAACTGGTAACGTGCTTACAGATATCATGCTCACATTTAACCTTGCACAAGTCGCCACAGTTCCAACGCGTATTCAAGGCCCTTCCATTTCTGGTCTAGATCTCGTCTTTATAAGTGATCACTTTTCAAAATCTCCCTATAACGTAGAGGCATTGGAAGGCTTGTCTGAGCACAAAGTAGTTTCGTGCTGTTTGCAGTATCCAAGTCCAATTCATACCGAAGCCGCAACAAAACGGGTGCTCGCATTTAACAGAGCGGAGGACTCGCTGATGAATTTCCTAACTTCGCGGACCTCTCCTCAGACGAACACTCGACGGTAAATATGTTATGGACAACATTTAGAAATATTGTTAAGCACTGCATAGACGCATTTGTCCCGACACTTAAGAAAACAATCAGAAAACACAATCCGTGGATCACACGTGAAATAATTCATACGAAGCGTAAAATAAAGCGGCTCAGAAGAGCCAAGAAAGTTCACTCATGCAGTAGTATTGTGTCGCAAATCTCAGCACTGTCGAGGTCCCTCTTTGCACAGCTTTATTAAGACAGCTCCTCATAAGTTCTGGCGATACATAAGTGTGAAGCGCACTAACAATGCGCATACGCCTGCCTCCAGTGGAAAATAGATAGCCGATCTTTTTAACAGCTACTTTCAGTCTGTTTTCACTGCTGATAACGGCCTTCTTCAACTCTGCCCATCAAAATAAAATAATGCTGGTAAATCTTTAGACACTCCCTTCATATCGCGGACAGGCGTATTATCGCTCTTACTGAACCTAGACGAAAAGAAAAGCACTGGTCCAGATGACGTTCCAAATGCCTTTTTAAAGCGGTACGCTGAACCCGTAAGCAAATTCCTTCAGCTTATATATTCACAATAACTTCGCGTAGGTCGTCTTCCAGATGACTGGAAACTTGCTAAAATAATACCTGTGCATAAATCAGGTGACACTTCTTCCCCTGTAAACTACAGGCCCATCTCACTAACATGTACATCTTGTAAAATACTAGAATACATCATCCTTAAATATCTTACAGAATTCGTTGAAACTAACAACATATTACACTGCAATCAGCATGGGTTTCGTAGTGGCCTATCGACTGTCACGCAATTAGTGGAAACACTTCATGACTTTGCCAAAGGCATTAACAGCCAACTACAAATCGATGTTACCTTTATGGACTTTTCCAAGGCTTTCGATCGCGTTTCCCACCTTAAACTTAACCATAAATTAAAATGCGCAATAGGAGAAGGCTCGCTCACGCGCTGGATTCAAGGTTAGCTTTCAGACCGTTACCGGTATGTGCAGTATAATCACTATGTGTCTGATACCGTTCCCGTTTTATCTGGTGTACCGCAGGGTTCTGTACTGGCCCCACTGCTATTCTTATTGTACATAAACGATATAACTAACCACGTCGACGTAAACATTAGACTATTTGCAGATGAATGCGTACTGTACCACACATTTAAAACCCAAGATGACCAAATAAAACTTAATAATTATCTGTGCGAAGTGGCTCAGTGGTGCTCAGATTGGCAAATGGTAATAAACGGAGAAAAAACAGTTGATATGAGCATCACAAACAAGAAATCAACCCTTTCCTTTTCTTACAGTATAAACGGTGTCCTGCTACGGAACGTTTCACAGTATAAATACTTAGGTGTCTTGATAACTAGCGACCTTAGCTAAAACGCGCATGTGCAACAAATTTCTAAAAAAGCACTGAATAAATTGTTTTTCCTTAAACGATCGCTTACCGGTTCAACCTTTGAAACACGGTATCTTGCTTACACAAGTCTTGTCCGACAAATATTTGAATATGCCAGTGTTGCGTGGTTTCCGCACACAAAAAACTGTATTCTCACACTTGAAAGGGTTCAAAGGAAAGCAGTGATTTTTATTTTCAATCGTTACAGGCGTAACGATTCGCCGACAGAACTTCTTCGACTCGCTGGCCTCGCTGCTTTGTCTAGCAGAGCCAAAGTGCACAGGTGAAAATTCTTGTATTTGTTGTTGCGCAATAGCTTCAAGCTAAGTCCCACGTCATTTGTCACATATTACTCTTCCAGAGAAACGCGACACAAACATAGATTCACCTTAGAGGAATTTCATTCTACTAACAATATATTTTGCTTCTCATTTTTTCCACTAGCAGTTAGAGGCTGGAATTGCTTAGATGAATTCATTGTTGCTCAGCCTACGATAGAGCTGTTCACAGAACTCGTGGAAAGAGCTGTTTGATGCGGGCGCATGACGCTCAGTTAATTGTGTTTTTTTCCTTTGCTCTTGATGTAGTCTGCTTGTAAAAATTTTGAACAGTGTGTAACCATTGTAAATTTTGTCTATATATGTAAATTTTTGTGTTTCCATACTGAGTGTAAATTTGTTGTTCGCACTATTTCTTATATGTATTTCATGTATGAATGTACTCCCACCCCTGTAATGATCCCTCTGAGGGATTGATAGTATTTGAATAGATAAATATCACTACACAATAAGCACTACTTTCTGCGAAGACACGTTTCAGTTTCGTGTCATACCGATTTCTATGACGGAGGGATCAGCCATGTTTTGTAGCACAGATGGCGCGCAGCTGTGGTGGTTGCTATGGCAACGGCGAAGCAGGGGTTTTTTGTTAACGGACGTCTTACTGCCAGCTTTAATAGCTTTGCTGTTAAAAAGATATAGTAATAATAATAATAATAATAATAATAATAATAATAATAGGTCCTTTATTTTTCATCATTAAGATGAGGGAGGCTGGGAGGAAAAGCTGAGAATCCACTGGACTAGCTCCGACTCCCCAAAGTACACATTGATGCGTTCAGAGCCAGCAGTGCGGCGCATAATAAAGGTTAAAAAGAGAATTATGCAGTGACGGCGTAAATAAACAGAGTAAGTAGACAGCAAGAAAATAAAAGGATGGAGAAAAAAAAAGCTATCATCAACAATACAACGCATTTTCACTGAAAATATAAGTTAATTAGAACACATTGCAACACCTTACATCACAAGGATATGCTACCCCTTACCTTTCCCTCCCCCTTACCCATACTACCTTTCCTCACCCTTTGCTATACCGTACTATACATGCATATGTTATTCTTTACCCTCCTTTCTCTCCTTCTCACTTCCCATCCCCTCGCTACGCTAGGAGCACATATCCGCTTTTTTTTCGATCGGCCTTTTCTTTTATATCATGTTTTCTTATTACCCCCCACCAGCCGATTCCCTCCCTGTCCCCCGGCACTCCTTGTGATGGACAACTTTCCGCCAAGCTCCCTGTCGGGTTTCACCATAAGCGGCAGTTCCAGGCGCTCTCGAGCGTTTGACCTTCTTTTTCGGGAGGCAAACAACCTCCTTCGGCAAGATGACGCCAAAAAATCGCTGTCACCTCGCCGCCGTCCCCGCAAGGTTCGCAACAGTCTTGCTCAGCCACGCAGGTACAAACGACCCGCCACTGTTGTACCAGGCTCCACAAACCAGGCGTCAGAACCGCCATTCAGCCCCGGCCCCTTCAACTCCCCGGGCGCCGTTCCCTCCACAGTGGAGAAAGACGCTGCTACTATCTTGGCTCCTCCTTCCTCCCAAGTCGGCCATTTTAACGCCGAGGCAGATTGCAGCGAGCAAGTCACGGTGGAACAGGAGGGTAACGACCGCATTCGCATTCCAGGAGAACCAGGAGGGACAGTGCCTCTTGTCAAACAAGAACCCTCCCCCTCCCATCGAAGGGGGAAGCGAAGAAAGCACTGCCTCATCAGCTTCGTTGAATGAACCCACACGAGCGCCCACCAGCCCCCTCTCCTTTGCTGACGTCACCGGGGGAATCGCAGCTGACTCCAGGGAACCCAGTTCCCGCTCACACGTGCACAGCAAGTTCAGGCGAGCCGTTGCCCATCCTTGAGAGAAAGGAGCCCCTCAATGGCGTGCCCTCCTCCCCACTCCCTCGCGCCAGCTGCGTGCTGGGACAGCTGACGGCTGAAGAGTTCCCCGCCCTCTCCCCCACTGGGGCCCCGAGTGCTACAGAGCTTTGCGCACTAAGCGTTCCCATCAACACCGGGCGTCGGTCTCAGCGTGCTGAGAAGCCCGCTGCCAGCGACCCACGTCCCCGGTCCCCACGGCACACAAGCCCCGGCACCCAGCTGGAGACGGTGCTTTACAGACCGGCTGTGAGGAGAGAAACTTTCCGAACAGCCACACAGGAAGCCATCTCCTCCTGTTTGACTCCTCCGGAGGGCGTCAGTCGCGTCCGCGTAAATTTCGGCCGCAACGTTGTCGCGGTCGACGTCACCGCCGGAACTCCACTCGACCCCCTGCTCGCTGTGGCTGACATCTGGGGCATTGCTGTGCGCGCGAAGCAGGCGTCGACGAACACCTGCAGCGGCGTCATCTATAACGTCGACCCCGCGCTAGACGACGATTCGATACGCGCCAACGTCGCGTCACGGTTGCCTGTCCTTCAGTGTTCTCGCTCTGGTCGCCACGTTATTGTGCGCTTCGCTGGCAAAAAAGCTCCCCCTGATGCGGAACTTTTCAAGCAGCGCCTCCCCGTGCGTGCTCACCGTCCACGACCAACCCAGTGTGAACGGCGGACGCTAGGGGCACACGGACGTAACGTGCACGTCTGAGCGGCGATGCGTGCGTTGTGGCGGACCGCACTCCCTCGGTGAGTGCACCGCGAAGAAGGCGAGGTGCTTCTATTGTGGTGCAGCCCACCCTGCTACCGAGCCCCGCTGCCCTCGTTGGCAGAAAGAGCGGTGCTTGTTGGAAGTGCGCGCCGAATCGTCGCTCCCAATCTCGCGCCGTGAGGCGCTCGCTATCGCACGTGGACGAAATAGAGGAGACTCAGCAACACCCGGCTCTACCACCATGTCCCGTGCCCACCCCCTGGTTTGCGAGAACTTTTCGTACGCGGCGGCCGCTGGTCGTCCCTCTGCAAAGAACTCACAAACCGCCACAGACAAGAGGAACTCTGTGATCGCTGCGCTCTCGGCAGCGCTGACAGCCGCTATGGACTTTCTCCCTCTCGGCTGCCCCGTTCGCCCGCTCTGTGCTGCAGCGCTGGCCACCCACCTTGCGTTAACAAATGATGGCGAGTGATCCACACGAGTCTAGGCCACGCATACTGCAGTGCAACTGCCGTTCACTGCGTCGCCGACAAGCAGCGCTCGCAGCGATCCTTCCCGTGCGCGACTACGATGTCCTTGCCTTGCAGGAGACGTATGCTCGCGCTGAGGACGTGTCGCTGCCCGGATACATTGGCTACAGTAGTCCCACACAGTCTGCGTTTGCCGAATGCGACAGTGTCCCTTGTACCGACACTTCGCACCCACCTGGAAAGCCCCGTGCTGCTCTATACATCCGCGCGTCGCTGGCGCACGCGGTCGTGCCTACAGAGCGGTTCTGCTGTACAACTGTCGAGTGTGTGGCCGCCACGGTGCGAGTTGACCGCGTCGATACGTCGGTAGTGAGTGTGTATGTTCGCCCCGTCAGCGTGGCCAGTTTTGCATTTCTGCCACCACTAGTCGCGGCCCTTCACAGAGACCTTGTGTGTTGTGGTGACTTTAACGCTCACCATGTCAGCTGGGGACGTCCCCAAACTTCCACGCGTGGTCGGGACCTGAGTGACGTCATTGCCTCTACGGGCCTCCTCGTCCTGAACTCTGGGGGAGCGACTTTCGCCCGTAGAGGTGTGGTTGCCGTGGTAATTGACCTGACCCTCGTGTCGGAGCGTTGTTCCTATGAGTGGAAGCGCGTACCTAACACGGCCGGCTCGGACCACTTCCCGATCACGCTGTCACCAAGTCATCCCAGCCGTGGTGTTGTGCGAAGGTACAATGTCGTCCGGTGGCCCCTCTTCCGCGAGCTGTGCGCGAGTATTCAGTCCTCTGATGACTTCTCGCGTATCGCGGAGGCCGCGGAGCGAGCTACGACACGCTGTGTCGTGCTTGCGGGGGCACACTGCCCGGACGTGAAGCTTCTAAACCTTCGTGCAGTCCGCCGCCGCGCTCAAAGACAGGCGCTCCACCGCCACCAATCCCTGGACACTATACAACAGACTTGACGCGTTGTGCCGACGTCACGCTGAGCGGCTTCGTGACCGCAGCTGGACGGGAGTCTGCTCGTCACTAAGGGACCCACGTCGCCGTGGCCGCGGATGGCGCATAATGCGAGCGATGCTTAACCCCAAGGTTCCACGCTACCCTGTGCTGGCCATCGCTGTGGGGCGTGGCATTTCGGAAATGGACCTTACCGATCTGATTGCCTCCTCCTTCGTGCCTGCTGTGGCCGCTGCCCTGGGTGCAGCTGTGCGCGCCGTGAACTACACTGCACCACCCCTACCTCCCCCTGAGCCGAATCTCGCGGCAGACATCCGCTTGCTCTGCGAGGACTTCACTCTCTTCGAGCTCGAGCGCGTTCTCTTGCGAAAGAGAAAACGCAGCGCACCTGGCCCGGATGGAATAACCCATCATCTCTTGCGTAATCTCGACGCTTCCAAGCGCCCCATCCTGTTGGAGGCCTATAACCGGGTGTTCGCAAGTGGATCCCTTCCTGACCAGTGGCGCACGGCAACTGTCATCCCAGTCCTCAAGCGAGGCGAGTCGCCCCGTGCGATCAAATGTATCGGCCCATTTCTCTCACCTCAGTGGCTGGGAAAACAATGGAGGAAATGGCGCTTCATCGACTGCGCTGGATTGCGATTGCGCGCAACGTCTTCGCCCCCGAGCAGTGCGGTTTCCGACAGCATCGTGCGACGGCCGATTGCCTGGCAGCCGTCGTCAGCACACTTGAGCAGGCTCTTCACGACAAGGAGATGGCCATCATCTTGCTTCTCGATGTCCAGTCGGCGTTCGACTCGCTGCCCCACGCTTCCATCGTCGGTGCAGTGCGCTCCCTGGGCGTCGAGCGCAGGCTTCTCGATTATGTTCGGGCCTTCCTTGCAGACCGGACGTTTGCCGTGTGCGTTGGAGGGTCGACCAGTTCACCGCGTTCCATCCACACTGGTGTGCCGCAGGGCAGTGTTCTCAGCCCATTTCTTTTCAACTTGGTGCTTGCACCATTTGTGAAGTGCCTCCCTGAAACGGCGATTCTCCCAGTGCGCGCTGTTATTTACGCGGACGACATCGCCCTCTACGTGCGCGGTCCTACCCGGAGGTGCTCTGAGGTCCGCGGGCGGATGCAGATGGCTCTGCAGTGCGTGGCGAACTTTATCAGTGACATTGGCCTCACAATTTCGGCAACGAAAACCGAGGCCCTCGCTGTTCAACCTCGTGCTGCAGCCCGCCGCCACCTCCCGTGCTTTCAGCTCGACGGTGCGAGTATCTCTTCAGTATTGTGGCGAATTGGGCCTGTTGGTTGTTCCCAAGCAACCACAGATATCCCTCAGGAATCCAATATATATCCGTTTCGGATGTAATGGACATCCATTCATCATCATCAGCCTGTCTACGCCCACTGCAGGGCAAAGGCCTCTCCCATGTTCCGCCAATCAACCCGGTCCTGTGCTTTCTGCTGCCACGTAATACCTGCAAACTTCTTAATCTCATCTACCCACCTAATTTTCTCTCTCCCCCTCACGCGCTTGCCATCTCTTGGAATCCAGTCAGTTACCCTTAATGACCACCGGTTATCCTGTCGACGTGCTACGTGCCCGGCCCATATCCATTTCTTCTTCTTGATTTCAACTATGATGTCCTTAACCCCCGTTTGTTCCCTGACCCACTCTGCTCTCTTCCTGTCTCTTAAGGTTACACCTATCATTTTCCTTTCCATCGCTCGCTGCGTCGTCCTCAATTTAAGTTGAACCCTCTTTGTAAGTCTCCAGGTTTCTGCTCCGTAGGTAAGTACCGGTAAGATGCAGCTGTTATATCCCTTCCTCCTGAGGGATAGTGGTAGATTACCATTCACGATTTGATAATGCTTGCGGAATGAGCCCCAACCCATCCTTATTCTTCTAGTTATTTCACTCTCATGGTTCGGCTCCGCGGTTACTACCTGTCCTAAGTAGACGTACTCCTTTACAACTTCCAGTGTCTCGCCACCTATACAGTGGAGATCCGCAAATCTCCGCTGGAGCTCAATCGGACGTCCGATAGATGTTGAAAAAGACATTTTTGCAGATTCACAGAATATCCAAAACGGGATCCTGTCGTGGACATATTATGGACCTCATACGTATGTTGTGCCTGAATATACAGTGCTCGCAGATTTTTGTCCAAGTCTTCGTCAATTTTTTTCTTCACTTTCCTATCTCCTTTCCTCTTCTTCTCCTCCTAACTTCCTTTCCTCTGTCTCTTCCCTTCTCCCGAAAGAGCAGGCAGGCGTTGTGTCCCTTCTGGTGGCAGTTGCCAGCTTGCTCTCTCCCTCTTTTCTCTGTGTCCTTGTGCTTGTATGTAAGCAAATCAAATACAAATACAGATTGAAACAACAAGCACAAAGCAACACTCAAATAAGGAAGAGACACGTACACAGGAAGGGCATCTACTTGTCTGTTCCTTACTCGAGCATTCCTTTACATTTGTTCAGATGCCGAATTAAGTTATCACCAACTAGCCCAAGTGTCTGCGTCAGAATAACGACTGGTATGCACAATTGCTCGAGTTGAGTGCGTTATGTTGCTACAAATGCAGCTGCCAAAAGTAATATTGCCTCTGATATGAGGGTTAAAGTTGAATTTACACCAATACCACACGAACTGAAGATGCTAGAAATGAAATTGTATTCATAACTTAGCTTTAAATTGCATAGTTTCAACCTGTGAGCGCTGAACAATGCCTAAGCGTGATGGAAAGCATAGACGTCAGACTCTGGAGTTTCCAAGATGTGTGGCGCCACCTGTCGGCGAAGTATTGAGTAGTGCATAGACCGACTCTCTCGCACAGTTTGCTATGGGACCAGGTGCAACTAGCGAGTGCGAAACAACGATTGAGCTTAATATCGCGTGTGTTTGCGCATTTAGAACTCAGAACGAGAGCTGTGAACTGCTCTCCGCTAGTCGGACGCGCCACCGAACCGTCGTGAAGTGCTTGCTGGATCACTCGCCTGAACGACGGCGAAAACAGCAGCAGACGAGAGCCCTCTGCACGCTACGAAGAAACTCCGCAAAAGACGCACTGTTGCGTTGTGAATTGCCACTGACGTAAAAGACTGAATAACAACGTTCAGTTTTACCGATTTCCATAGTTGTCGTACGAAGAAGAAAGGCGAGAGCGCTGGATACGGGCCGTTGCGAGCGTGTTGGGTAAGCGAAGTACCCGCGTTCTCCACAGCCGGTGACATGAATGTGTGGCTCTGCTGTTGTTTTGCGTAGCCCTGATGCAAAACCGTGGCTTGACTATGAAGCTCAGCAGAGGCTCTGACCGCGGTGCTTGTCGTGTAACACGAAGTGATCAGCTAGAGGCAGACTGGAGACGCGTGATACGCACACAGCGACGAGTTGGTCGTCACAACACAGCATCGCGGACGTATGTACGTTTTGGAGGCTCAGAGTTCTGGTTCTAACTAGCTAACACCACGTGCGTCATACAAGTAAATCGCATAATGTTGGTCGTGACCCCCTTCAGGTTTGTTTCGCCCGTGTCCTCCGCGGTTGCCGTAGCTATCTCGGAGGCCACGGTTTTGCCTTTGGTTGTAATCCGCGAAAGTGGACACGCACGTATCCCCATTTGCAGTACATACAAAGGGAAGACGACCATCAAGAGACCATTTGAGGATGCGTAATAAAACACTCCAATGCACAGGAAGCGAGAGATGAATTAAGGGAGAATGCAACTGAAAAGGCGAAAATCGCCGGAGCCATTCGCCCCTGATGAACCGAGTTTTGTACCACTGATCGTAAGATGCATAGCTAAGTAAATTGATCGTGTATGTAGGTACTTTATCGCTGTGGCATACGTATATACCCGATTTTAACGCATTTAGGCTCTAGAGAACGGATGTCGGAGGGATTGCCTCGAACTCGGTGTCGTGCGATGCCCGCTTGTACTTGCGAGTTGCAGCGCGCGGGAATAACTAAAACTTATTTTGCATTGTACTCGCAGTTCGCTTTGATCAGCTTCCTTTGTTTCTGAAGCGTGGATTGGCGGAAGAAGCTTTCCAGGTCCTTGATTTTCAGCAAACCGCGCCTCGACACCTACGAAAGAGGAGGGTTATATTGCGGCCTATGCACATTCGCTTGCGGGCGGCTCTCTTTGCACTACCCAGTTAGTGCCAGGGCTACGATGAGGGCGCTGCTGGCGGGGTTTTTCGCAGCGCCGCCTGGGCAGAGTCTGACGTCTATAAGGGTGCGGTCCCAGAGGGACTCACCAAGGAATGCAATTGATACCCAAGTGCACTCAGGCAAGTAAATTATATATATATAAAGATAAATGAAATACAAAACAAAACAATGGAAATACAATACAAAACAATGCACAGGCATTGCGTGTAAACGCAAGGCAGTGACATTTTCATAGGTCTTCAGTAATGTTGTGCAGGGTTTTTAAATGAAGTAGAAGGCCAGCAGAAGATGCGTATACTAGTTCTTATTTCGGTCATTTGGGCTGCCATATGTGCAGCTACACAACTAAACTGTTTACTGGCAATTAGGTCATATTGCTACATGCATACTGCCAGCCCCTCGAACCATGCGCGTGTGCGCCGGACGAAGAGAAGGAAGATCTCTCTCCGCTCGGGCTCTGAGCTGAACCAGTCAGCGCTGCAATCGCTACTGTAAATATATCGTGTAGTCTACGGACTACAGTCTACCGAGTCGTCATTCACGTAACAGTATAATAGAACAATCAAGCGAACAAGTCAATATTATATTTCGATAAGTAAGGGGTATAAATGAAAATATATTATTGTACGTGGTACCTCAATGACGTTTCTGGGTTCTAAACCTAGTAGTGGATTCTCGGTTATGCGTCCCCCGGAATTGGGATGACCCGCATTTCACGACGAATCGGTTTGGTCTCGGCAAAATCCCCATAGAAATAACGTATTAAAAACCTTCGTTATACGACGCAATTTTACACCAACCCCGCATCTTACGACGAATTTCTGATTCCGTCCGAGAAAAAAAATCACCTTCCTCACTTGTATCTGAACGCTGACAAAGTATTTGCGAGTGCACAATAAGAACTCTCGTTCCCCTACGTTGACAGTTACAAAAGTAGAGAGTGAGACAGTAAATTTATTCTCCTGACAGTTCATGCCCTTCTGCAATCCAGTTTTCCCGGATTTTAAGATAGCTTCTGGATACGCCTCGGTTGCGTGCGTATCCAGGCTCGTTACCTATACAAGCTGTCTCCACGCTGAGTTGCTTCAGCTGACCGGTCACTCGAGATCCAGATATTTGCATGTTTTCGGTCCGTGGAACCTTTTCCTGGTCGACATACAGTTGGTCTCCTGCCCTTGTTTGCGGCACTCGCAGTCACAGGTCTTCAGCACGCAAAAGGACGCGACGCAGCTTATTTCACCATGCAAAATAACTTTCGCTTGACATGAACGTTCATAATAACAGCGGGACATCACTAGTTGCACTTCACAGCGGCGCAAATACGATGCACACAGCTCAGTCGAGCACGAAAGCATTCGACGCAACCTCGTGCTCTATCGCCATTATGTGATGGCGATGACACTGTGTCTGACTCCCCTGATGGGAGGCTGTTGCCAACGCGGTTTCGGTTTCGTTTTCACGCACAGGTAACTTTCGAACGTGATTTATAGGGAGAAAGATGCGCACTGGATTCAATTTTTTGAAGTTGAGAATGACGATTCGCTCATACCTCTTTCAACTAAGTAATGCTGCCGTTCGCTGCCATTTTCAAAAATAATTTAATCTACCTTCCTTGGAAAAGCCCAGGGTCGTGTCGTGGACGTATACAGGTGGTCTGTTCCCATTTTCTGGTCAAGGCTGATTGCCACTGCCTATATTCTTAGTTTTTCGATTATACGACGCCCGGATTATACGACGGTTTTGCGTGGACCCCTCAAAGTCTTATAATTGGGGTTCCACTGTAAATAATTTTCTGGTTATGACCTGTGACAATGCGCATTGCCATGTATAAGAAAGCTGCTGTTTCAGCTTATGTAGTGAATACACGTTCATTTCTGGACTCCTTCACAAAGTCATACATGAATATCCTTTGAAGATCCATAATCGATTATAACTTGTCTGTACGTCACAACCCCAAAAATGGATATCCACTATGGTATCTCTAATGTACATCCAATGAATGTCCCACACTGGCACTGGACGTTGGGCTCTTGCATGGATACTGAGCGGATATCCGTGGTTACTTGGGATCATCTTAAAACACTTCGCAGCGCAGGAAGAACAGACACAAAGAAGACGACACCAGACAGCATACGAGCGCTAACTACCAACAAAGGTTTATTGAACATCACATGCGTATATATACCATGCTCAAACACCGTCGCACATGCGCACACTACTTTCTTAGAAAGTACAACTCTTTATCTAAAAGGTGCACAGAGGGGGTGCTGACACATGCTGAACCCAATGAAGATATTTTTTCAGCTTCTATAATCTCGCGAGTGAGCCTATCACTACTTTTGCTGACAGCAGTACACTGTGCGAAAAGAGGCTCACAGCCACAAGATCCGCAATGCATATTTTTACAAGAGCGACTTAAGCTGTTAGAAATTGATGACCCGTTTTTCGTCAAAAACTCGGATGAAGTGTTAATTTTCTGAGATGCTAACTGCGACAAGCAACTTTGTGCCTTTTCGATTGACGTCAAGGACCTGCTTTACTCTTACCTCACGACGAACTGCTGGCTAGCGTAGAAGAATGCATAGGCTGTAATGGATGTGTAGGTTTTCAAAATTCTTCCGGCATGTCTGTGAGTAGTTTTTTAGAACTTTTAGCCTTTTATCTTAGATCAACGTACATAGAGTGGAAAGGGAAGGCATACTTTCAGAAGAAGGGAGTCTGTATTGGATCTTGCATCGCACCAATTCTAAGCGATTTATTTCTGGCCAGATTAGACAGAGTAGTGTTAGATCGTCTGCAGGGAACGACAGTGTTAAAAATTTGTCGGTATGTTGATGATTACATTCTGTTCTTTGAGAAGGGTTCGAGTACGGTGCAGGAATATGCGTCTGATGTTCTCAAGACTTTTAAAGATTGTTTTAAATCACTTGAATTGACATATGAGCTGCCCACTAACAGTACTCTGAAGTTCCTTGACACTACGATTACTTTTAAACCTGACAAAACCTGCTGGCGTTATGAACCGCGTAATAAGAAGCCTATTTTGCCGTATGCGTAAGCGCATTCCAAACTGGTCAAGAGGGTCATTCTTAATCTATGTTTTTTGAATGCAGTGAAGAAGTCTTGCCCTCACGAAATGTACTCAAGCCTTCGCTCCCAGTCCGAGCGGTTGTTACAGGCTGGCTACCCTTTGCATGTACAGTGTTCAGTTGCGGAAGCCTTGCTCCGAAAAATGCGCATGCAGAACAATCGTTCACAGAGCGCATCAACCGATGCACATCAAAAAGTGGCCCTTATGCCTTATATTCACAAGCTGTCTCACAATATCAAGAAAATTGCTGGTCGCTCAAAAGTGAAAATTGTGTTTTCAGCACCACAGAAGCTCATTAAACTCTGTAATCAGAGGAGCTCTCGTGTTCAACGAGGCTGCAAAAAACAGCACAAAGATTCATTTGTTGCCTGCGCTACCAATATAGTTTACAGTATGCCGCTGTCTTGTGGTAAACAATACATAGGGCGGACAAGGCGATATCTAAATGAACGTTTGAAAGAGCATGCGCTAAGTGTAAAGAAAACGGCACGTGACGGCTGGTTGGCAATGCATTGCGGATCTTGTGGCTGTGAACCTCTTTTCGCACAGTGTACTGTTGTCAGCAAAAGTAGTGATAGGCTCACTCGCGAGATTATAGAAGCTGAAAAAATATCTTCATTGGGTTTAGCATGTGTCAGCACCCCCTCTGTACACCTTTCAGATAAAGAGTTGTACTTTCTAAGAAAGTAGTGTGCGCATGTGCGACGGTGTTTGAGCATGGTATATATACGCATGTGATGTTCAATAAACCTTTGTTGGTAGTTAGCGCTCGTATGTTGTCTGGTGTCGTCTTCTTTGTGTCTGTTTTTCCTGCGCTGCGAAGTGTTTTAAGAGTATCTCTTGGCAAACGAGTGTCCGATACCTCGGTCTAACCATTGACAATCGTCTACGGTGGTTATCCGCGGTGCGGCGCATTCGGCAGGATGCTTGCCGCGTTGAGTCTTGTGTCCGTCGACTCCTCGCTCGCGGCAACGGATGCCCTCTCGCATTCGCGTGCACCATATACGAACCAATGGCCCTTTCCGTTGTGCACTACGCTCTCCCTCTCTGCACCCTTCAGGCTCCACAGTGGCGTGCAATCGACCGGGATCATCGGCGTGTGATCCGAATGTGTCACGGCATCCCTCGTCATACTCGTGTGGCCGAGACTCTGGCAGGAACTCGCACGTGGCCTGCGTCGCTTACAGCGGATCTGCGCGCCCTGTGGAGCGCCTACATCGTGCACCCCACGCCGGTCCTCTACTCGCCCGACTTCGTGCTGTCCCAAACACTCAAGTCGGTCGAATCATCGACCTTTACGATAGTCTTGTCGACGAGCCTGCCCCGTGTGCGCGCTGGCCCCCACCACACCGGCGAGCGCCCCTCTGTGTTTCCTTTGAACTGCCGGGCATACGTTCAAAGCGCAACACATCACACAGTGCCATCGCTCAGGAGGCTGCGGCCAGGATGCACGACGACCTAGCCGGCAGAACACGTCTATACTGATGGCTCTGTGCTACGAGACCGTTCAGCTGCGGCCGCCTGCATTGCCCCTGAGCTCGGCAAAGCCCTGCAGTGCCGCCTCAGCTTCTGTGCCTCCTCGACTACCGCAGAACTCGTTGGCTTGCAGCTGGCTGCTGACCTTCGTGAGACACCTACCATCAAGAACGCTGCGATTTATTGTGACTCAAGGTCAGCTCTGCGACAGCTCATGAAGGAGGAACGCGGCCCGCCACTTTCACAGCGTGTTGCGCACAGCCTGCGGTCGGTTCAGGAGCACGGCCGTGATGTCGTACTCCAGTGGCTTCCCTCCCATGTTGGCATCGCGGGAAATGAGGCTGCCGACGATCTGGCTAAACAGGCGCATTCTCCCGCGACCCCATTGACACCATACGCAAACTCTTTCGATTCCGCGCGATGTAATTTTCGGCGAGAATTGCAGCGCGACCACCCAGACGAGCGGATCGCCGATGGACGCCCCCCTCCTCTTCTCCCCATGGCTGGTTTCTCCCGGCGAGAGCGCGCCCCCCTCTTTTCCCTGCGGACTGGCTCGGCATGGACGGGGGAACGAAAACAGCGGCTGCGGGGAGCTCCTTCGTCAGCTTGCATCGACTGCGGCGCTGTTGAAACACTTTTCACCTGCTGTGCGAGTGCCCCACATCTGCCTGTGCAAGGAAGCAGCTAGCCGCCCGCTACAGCCTTCTCGGCCTGCCCTGTGAGACCCTCGAGGACATCCTCTTTCCCACCGGCTGCAGCGATCGTCGCCGTAATGACCTTGCCACCCTTCTCTCCTTCATTGACGCTGCCGGCCTTGGCGAGCGGCTTTATACCCAACACGCCATGTAGTATAGTTCAACCCTCCTCCTACCTTCCCGCAAGCTCTCCTTTTGAGTCTTTCCTCTTCTCTGTCTCCTTCTCATCCCCTTTCCCCGTGTGTGTACTGGTTGAGGTGTCCTCTTCGAGAGACAGTTATCGTGCACACCAAACCCCACTTCTTATTTCTGAACAGAATAACCTATATATATTTCAGTGGCGCATACCCACCCACTTTTTGCGAACTTCCTTCGGATTAAGCAGCTCCGCTGTTCAAAACGAGGCGTACTTTCAGCAAGTTCCATAGGCGCCCATTACTTAGACTACGGACTTTTGGAACTTGCGCCTCTACGACTTTTTGTCGCAGAAAAAGGAGCCTGCCCCATTGAAAACGGGGGAGCTTCCAGCAGTGACCATTAGGAGCGCTGGTTATTCAGTATCCCTGAAAGCTGGATCTGTACGACTGAATTAACTAGAAGAATAAGAATTAGGTCGAACTCATTCGCGGATCATGAATGGCATTTTACCAGTATCCCTCAAGAGCATGTAACAGCTGCGTCCCACCGGCAGTTACTTAGGCGGAGGAAACCTGGAGGCTTACGATCACGGTTCAACTTGAATTGAGGGGGTCGACACAACGAACTGTGTAAACAAAAATAATAGGTGGAAACTTAATGGAAGAGGGATCTTTATCGAAATCACGAAGAAATGGGCATGTGTGAAGGCAAGATAACCACTGGTCATTAACCATATATGGCCAAACTCAGAAAAAATGACAAAACAAATATTTTTTCTCACTAAAAGTGTACTTCTACCCTCCAAAGAAAGCACAAGTTCTTTATTTACTGCCAGGTAAAGGCAACACTGTTTTTCAAGCCGTCCTATACATAGAGGACACTGGGCACTAGGGGTGCTATATGCGGGTGTGGCAAGCCTTGAAACAATTCACGTGCACACTGACATTGCACTTCTTCCTCTCCATGACGTCTTTCACACAAGGCACGCGTTTGCCCGGAGAAAGTGGTCGGCACGTGGCAGCATGAAAAGTAAGCAATGTCTAGGCTTGCACACGTTGGGAATTAGGCCTGCTTGATGTGCTGTAGGTGGCGCTAGTCATCAGCTAAAGAAATAGCGATGTTAGAGTGCATCAAAGAAGCGTCCTATATGTAGGACACTGGGCATATATGGGTTAAGATTGACCGACTGGATTTCAAGAGATGGGGGAGAGAGACGGTGGGGACAACTTGACCGGGTTAGTTGGCGAAACATGGGAGAGCGCTTTGCTCCACGGTGGGCCAAGACAGGCTGATGATTATAATGGTGAAAGGCAGTGTTCATCCATCTAGAAGCGAATAAAGAGCCGAGGAACTTTAGTGCCGTCCAGTGTTGCCTGGGAACCTCATGTAAACGTGGAATGACGACAAACCCACGTCTGCAGCCAACTCTGTGGTGTTTCCTCTCAAGTCAACTCGACCAAGTCAACTCTCGGGAAAACCAGCCCAACAATCGCATCCGCCTCAACAAGAAAGCTCGCCCATCGACTTCACGGTTTATGGAATTGCTGCTGTTTCCCGCGGTCATCTGTACACTATCTTTGTTTTTCATAACCTTTCTATTTAGCCATTGTTGAGCATAATCATACACATTCTTATATTCGATTCACAACCTGTCCTAATTTTAGAGCCATTGCTCTAAGAATTTCTTTGTCGTAAACACTGATCGATATTCAGTGGGTGTGTTTCATTTGTTGCTAACGCATTATTTTGTGTCAGTCCACACATATCATTGTTGTCTACTCTGACCCTTTCAGTGGGCTCGATTGGAAGAACCAAGTGGTTTGTAACACCCCGTTGACGCCGACAGTGGGCGGGTTACAAGCCGGGGCAGCAGCAGTCACAGAAAGCCACTCGAGCACGGTGCCTGTCACAACTCTGTTACGACAGCGTGTATGCAACAAGATTTTTGAGTAAGGCATGATTATTCGTGATACGCTGTCCACGTGAAAGTTGGCGCCAACTTCCCGGCCCAGTACGGGTTGGTTTCAGTCGTATGCTTTCGTTCTGTTTATTTGTTGCTGCGAGCTACCATTAATGCAAGTTGGGCTGCTAAGCAAAATCGCGACAGATGCTCGCTGACCTGTGGCGAGGGCAGCTGTGAGGCGATGTCGCCAACAGCGACCCAGGTGGAGCAAGAGCGCGACTCGAGGCGCGCCGGGAGCTCGGCGAGCGCCAGCTCGGAAACACTGGCACGCAGGGGCTCAGCGGCTGTGGCCTGCACGATGTCCGCGGTGCTGAAGCTCTTGACGAGCGGAGCCGTAGCCTCCTCCTCGATGAGCACCTCGCCAGAAAGGGGCCGCCGCTGTGGCTCACCAGGCACCTGTAGAAGGCAGCGCCTCGCGCGCACTCTCTCCGAACCCAGGCTCGACAGCGACAGGAGCGACAGGTCGGTGCCGAACGACTCACGGC
The DNA here is from genome assembly GCF_013339695.2 of Rhipicephalus sanguineus. Lineage (NCBI taxonomy): Eukaryota > Metazoa > Arthropoda > Arachnida > Ixodida > Ixodidae > Rhipicephalus > Rhipicephalus sanguineus. The sequence goes on from NC_051176.1 coordinate 315,330,443, forward strand.
TAGGCGACCGCGCCATCGCCTCCGGCACGGGCTGCTCACTCCACATGCCCTGGCAAAACGACGAATTTTACAGGCAATCATCACATTTGTTCCGACAAGCAGGAGCGTATTAAAAAAGTAGTGTGTATGACGTCTTTTATATTCTTTGTTCAGCGGAAGATGAAGAGGGACAAAATTCTTGAGCACGCACTCTAAGCTGAAAAAGACTGAAATGGGCATTTGTCCTTCTAAATGGGCTGCCACAGATTTTGAACCAACTGCGGGAGTAACTACAACTGTTACTCCTAGCACTTACTCCAGTTGGTTTAAATGTTGGTCCTCGTAGAGCGCTCTAGAGGAACAGGAACAGAGCGCTCTAGAGGAAGCGTCTGGACTAATCGAAAAAAAAAAAAACAGACAAGGACGGCGGCCCTTTGCCATGAGAGCATAATTAATGGTATTTCCAACTGAATCAGGTTTGAAGGACGCATTGTTTGTGGCACGTGCACAAACATAGCAACACGCACACAACCAATGCAAAGTAAAACACCGCATACACCGACCGCCCGAGCTACACAGCCGAAAAGCAACCACCGAATATATATAGGCACATTATCTTGACCACCCATGTAGTACCAGTGGGAGACTTCTGCTCTGCGTAATTAAACAAGAAACATTCACAGCGTGCGTGTAAACTTACGTGGTCTCATTGGTAGCACCGAAACACACCGATCTTTTACTATGAACCCGCCTTATGTTTAACGGCCTTTCAGTCAGCGAATTCGAATTATCAGCTGGCACTCTATCGTGTCGGCCGAACCAGCGTTAGCAGTTCTGGTGCGCAAGCCCGTAAAGTGTACTGATGCACACACAAACATAGAAGCTGCACTTATGCAGGAACGCCGGCGAAGCAGTGAGACGCCCTGCTGTGCCGGCTTCATGCAGACAGCGTCGCTAGGCCGTTACGAGGAGTATGGCTACACGTTAAAGGGACTGTCTACCGTCCTTCATCGCTTTTGTGTTTTGTACCGCGATAGAAAGCGTACCGTCTGAAGTGTCCAGCCTTGCAGCGGTTTCTCTGGAAAGTGAGTAGAAATTTTTAAAACAGAATTTTTCGATCTACGTTCGGTATTCTTCAATTGGCGTGAAAGATGCCCACAGCACTGGTTGGTGGACGTGATGACGGTTGTAGTGCCGGTAAAAATTAAAACCGAAAGCACATGCCATTTCTGTAGGATTACTCTATTTTCGCTGAACACTAATGTAATGAATGTAACAGTCCTCTTCAGCGCGCTAGCGGTTAAATGAAGCCTTTTTATACGATTAAAGAACACTTGTTTTGCTGTAATCGCAGTCTATGCGTTTATTTTAGCACTGCTGCCGCAATCCAAGCCGAGTTGGTTCATGAAAAAGAGACCATAAATGCACGCCTTCACAGCGCAGCACATGTGAGACATCCTAACAACAATACAGTGACACAGTACGAACAGCGCAGAGGGCCGCATGGCATAGCGCATGAGTTGAAGCAGACTAAATCGAAGACAACGCCGCAAGCAGCGCCACCGGGCGCCTTTTTGGGTGCACGAGAAGAAAAAAAGCAAAAAATTACTCTGACGCAACCGAAAGGTGCCTCAAGTGCGTAAATTACAGTTTCAAGTTATACATGTTTGTTTTTAAGCAGAATTAGCCTACCTGCGACGATTTCTTGTCCTACCAATAGATTGACCACGTCGCTGTTGGGTGACGCTAGCGGTTATTCTTTCACGATTTTTAACATCAAAATAAAATATAATTTCTTCTTTATGCAGCAAAAGCATGCTCGTTGCCGCCCATGTGACGAACGATCTTCTCATTTTCACCACAATCAGGAAATTGTTTCCCAGCGGTAGACAGTCCCTTTAAACGACCGCTGGCGACCACAACCTGCGTCTCCTGTGCAATTTTCGTCGTCGTTATTTTACACGAAAATGAAAAATAGCTGTCCGCGGCAGCTCACGGAGTGACATATGTATACTTGCAACGACGAGACGGCTCGCAGGAACGATTCTTTCACCGTCACTCGCTGGGCACCGGCGGTCGCACGTCGGTTCCGGCCGCCTCGTATCGCCTTCATGGTAGATATTAGACAAGGATTGTCGCATGGAGAGAAAGACATAGTTTGAACTGTACTTCATTCCAGAAGACATTGTTTTGTGTGAAACAAACTGTACACTACGTTTCTTTCACCTGCGCCGGCAACCACTCACGACGGCCGCCGGCCGGCTTGGTGCCAGCGACGTAGCAAAGCCTACTTTGTATCGCTTCGAAGCCGGTGATTCTGCGGGAAGCGACCGCTGACGAACAGCTTAGTTTTGTAATCGCTGGCAATGTTCTTTGTAGTTATTCCTAATTCGGCACATTCAAGCGAGTTATCCGCGGTGTGCGGGCTGAGAGGCTTGCACTTGTTTGGGCCCGGCAGCTCGATAGGGAAGAAACGCTGGCTTCGCGCCGGCGCGAGTCGAACTTGCCTCTCATAACAGATTCTATTCGTTCTAATAGTGCTTCGCTTTCACACTGGCGTACAATGGATGTAACTTGTTTTCGTGCTAGCCGACAGAGCCGAGCAGTGCAGCGCGGCAGCAGGCGATCGGCGCGCAGTAACCCTTCCGGTCGGTCCCTTTCTGGACGGGCGTTTATTCCTTGCTGGACGAACCATTTATCCGTTGGTGTAACGACTGCGACTTTGCTCAATTTCGGCTTAGAGGGCGGGGTGTCGCTGGAGCCTTGGTTTCCTTTTTGTTTCGACAAGCGCTCGTCTTCAAGGCTACAAGTGTAAGCGAAACAAAAGAGGAGGGACGCCGGTGGAAAGTGGAATTAGTCGAAAGGGTAAAATGGCAGGAATCTTACTTGTCAAAAATAAGCACCACTTGACAAGACGGTTACAAATGCATAGAAGAAAGGCTCACTCGTTTTCGTTGTCTACCTACCATACCGGAGGGATTCAAGAGACCACTTTGAAACGTGTATACCTATGGGCTGGAGTGTATTAAACTTGTGAATAAGATATGACTGTATTTTCCGTACTTGGGTTACTGGAGGTTTGACTCAAGTAGGTAGAGCTCATCCAACTGGTGACCTGGCACATAAAAATGCTGTGCCACTGCTTTCGGTAATTTCTCCGCCGTGTCCGCGCGATGCCCGTTTAATCTAGTATTGACAGGCTGCCCTGTTTCGCCGATTTACTGTTTGTGATGATGTGAAGATTGTAGATAACGTTTCAACTAGTGCAGGCAAAATTTGATTTTATGTGATGGACGTAATTACTTCCGGTGCATTTAACTACAGCGCCATCTTGAAGGTGTTTGCAAGTCTTACATCTTGGACAAGAACAAGGTGTTATGTGGGCAGTAGAATGAGGGTTTGCTTTGCATGCACTAGCATGTTCTTAAAGTTTCTATTACGGCGACACACGACCCTTGCTACTTCGTCAAAGGATTTTCTAAGGCGCTCGTTGCATTCTTATATTGGATGTACTGGCGAAGGATATTGTTCATGTTCGGGAGCGATTTTGAGTATTTCGTCAAAAATGCTAGCGACTGGTTGTGCTGTGCTTTAGGGTCGATTCTAGGTAGTGTTCACTTTCTATCTAATATACACGCTTCGTTGTAGGCCTTCTTTCGAACGTCATGCGGGTAATTACATTCAGTGCCTCGAATCCTACAACACATTTTATTTAAATCGTTCCCATACGCGCGGTGGCGGAATATGCATCTTGATTAAGGAAGCATTTATTTGCGAATTGTTACCCGAACTTTCTGTGAGCACACATGACTGTGAAATGCTGCCAAGCAAAAGCAAAATCATGGTAATAACTCTTGCTACCGTCCTCCAAGTGGTGCTGTAGCCTTTTTAAACACGAAAGTGTTTTATGCCGGGGTTCACCAAGATTTCACAGACGTATTTCTGTCACGGTTATGACGTTGGTAAATTCACACTAATGGATGAAAAAGCTAGAAGAAAAAGATCCGCCGCTGGGAATCGAACCCATGACCTCTCGGCTCGCAACGACAGGCGCCCGGTGCTCTACCGACTATGCCAACGACGCACATGCACAAGCCTCCACCAACGCGCAATATGTCTGTCCTCTCTCGCACGGCGCTCTCTGTGGGCGGGGCGAGAGCCGTATACCCCATAGAGTTAGTACAACCTGTGAAGGAAAAACTCGCCTACGGCCCATGCATTAGGATCTCCGACCACAAGGGTGGTGTCATTGCCGCCATTACCGTACCGTGCGAGCGCTACCAGCCTCTGAGACGCGTGCTAGAATTGATGGTGGTATTCAGCTTTCATCGCAATTAATGAAAGTGAGCTCACGTGAAGTAGAGTTGTAAGTACGCGTCAACAGAAAGCGCAGACGACGACGCACCGCGACTCACAACTGTCAGAAGACGTACAATCGGCCACGATCTCGAACTGAAGTGGATATGGTGGCGCCATCTACCAAAAGTGCCTGCAAACGCACCTTCCTGCGCCGCCAATCCGGACAGTCCGGCGCGCAGTAAATTGAATAAATAGACTTGAACACTTCCTAAAAACCTTCTAAATGAACATGAAGCACTCTCCGCACATTTCTGGTTCGTCAAAATGCCCTGTTTGATTTATATTGCAAGTGTTACTAACAATAATTAGCGCTAATTTTAGCCGATCTGTAAATAAATGCAAAGACAACAACGACAATGGTACGGTAATGGCGGTGTTCTTGTGGTCGGCGCTCTTCCGGCCCAGCTATAGCCCAGGTTTTCCTCTAGAGTCTGTACTTACTCTATGGCATATCCCAAAGGGATTATACGGCTCTGTGCGGGGCGGTCTGTGAGCGGTGAAGTACTGCGTCATGACACTAACGAGCGCCGATAGGGAGTGATTTGGCGATGACGCAGCTAGAGCGTCTAGATGCCAGCGAGGAATGCTGGCTGCACCACTGCACCACTGCTATTTTTTCTTCGCCGCGTACTGCTTACACTGTGTTAGCACCGACTAATAACACTGCCGCAATAAGCGCCGCAGAGAGGCAACAATGTCGACGCGCGAATGTGCCTTCGTGGAGCGAGACAGAGACCAGCGGGACGTGGAACGCATTAGCGTGTTCGCAGCTAAGGCTTCCAATCTCTGCCGCCAGTGTTGCTCAAGCGCAGTGTGGTAGAGTATGCATGAACGCAGGCGCGGGTTACCCTATTACTTGGGAGTGCACACCGTGCCGTGTCTCTCCTCAATTGCCGACGCTTTAAACGAGTGCATATCGAGCACCATTGTTTGTTATATGCTTTTATTGCGATACCAATTATATGGACAGTCTCGGCTGGTCTTTGCCGTCGCCGTCGTCATGCTGCGTATATGTATAAGTATCCATCAATATTCCAAAGAAAAATAAATCAGAAAAATGCTTCCGAAGCGCGGAATCGAACCAGCGACCTCCCACTGCGCAGTCCGGTGCGCTAAGCACTACTCCACAAAGCGCAGATCCCTCAAGTAGCTAACGGCGAGCGTTATATACACACCCTTTACCGTTTGCAGTCCTCCGAGACGGCAGGCGCTTATAAGCGTTTCTTCATTACCAGCGAGATGGCGCTAGGAGCGCGACGGGCGCACTTAAAGGCGTCCGCCAGCTCTCTCGTTTCTTCCAATATTTGCGCAGGGAGAACCTTGCCCTTCCACTGTCTGCTCGCGCGGGCGCTCGAACAAGCTACCGCAGTGTTCATGATTCCCAGCAGATGAAGCTACGTGGTAGTTCTCACTAGAGTTACTGCATATGCTACCTCTAGGTAGCAGAGTTCCGCATCTGTCTTCCAAACGCCGCTAGCAACCATGCATTGCGGAGAAGCTGACGCTCGGGCCAATTTTTGTATTTGTCGATGCCGCCGCTGCAGCGAGCTGAATTAGCACTAGTCATCGATAATCAATGTTTATCGCCGGTCTTCGACACGCCGGATATGTTAATTGCCGAGACGATAGGTATGTCGCCTGCACAAACGGAGTGCTACTTCACCGCATAGCTGTGGTTACTAGCCAGACCTATGCGCAACTCTGCTACCTAAAGGTAGCATATACAGTAACTCTAGCTCTCACCGCGCGTCGCATACGTGTAGCTAAAAGCGTTTCAGATGTCGTGCACGTAACGTACGTGTACTTTTCACGTTTGCGTACGTGAAGTCCCTATGTACGTGAAATTAAAACTGTCTAGTAGCTGCCGGGTAGTGATGGACGCGTGGTAGTTGCAGCGCGTCCATCACGGGCCGCTTTTATTGTTATCGCATTCATTGCTTCGCCCTTGCGGCGAAACTGTGACCTTTTTTGATGTTATCTTTACTTATGGCCTAGCTTCCCATTAGAATAGTTCAGCATGCCTCATCTTTATTGGTCACCATTTTCACATGTAAAAATTACGTTAATGCTGGTGTTTTCGCCTATGATCTCAGTGATCACCTACCCGTACTTATTTCTTGTAAGGTACGTGCACGTAGTAAGAGGTCCACTTTGTGCACATAATTACAGAATAAAATTTATCTACATTTCGTAATAAAGTAGAAAATGCTTCTTCGAAGAAGTGTTCTGGTGCTGTGACACAAATAGGGCCTAAGAAATATTCGTATGCCCAATATGCAGCCAGTTTTTCTGCCATCTGCGTAAAGCAAAGGAGTGAAATTCGAAATAAACTTGGATAAACGCGGACCTCTTTCTTAGAATCGAGAAGACTAACCTGTACCATATATTTATTCAAACTAAAGACTGTGAGCTTTTTCGTCAGCTTAAGCATATAAAAAAAGCTGGACGTGACTACTTTGCAAACTTTTTCGATGCTGTGAGCTTATGTGGAAAAGACTAAAATCTGTCTGGAAATCTAATGCCACGCCTGAAAATATTGTGAAGCTAGAAATAAATGTACAAGAGCTTTAAGGCACATTGCTTGCAGATGCTTTTAATAAGCATTTTGTTAGCGTCGCAAACATTCTAGTTGGGCAAAACAACCTAAAGAAGCCTTCCCTACATTACAAACACAATCTTTTTAAAACCTGTAAATGAATTTCAAGTAATTCATATAACTCATCAAATTAATAGAAGTAACGCTAAAGACTTAGATAAGTTCCAGATTAAAGGTACTAAGCAAGTAGCTGATCTATTAGCGGCTCCTCTTACAACTTCAACCTCTCTCTTAACCAGGCTGTCTTTCCTCGTGAAATTCAAGGCGCTCGTGCGACGGCGTTACATAGAAAGAGGTAATAAAAATGACATGGGTCGCCCTATATCCATCCTCCCGGTATTTTCCAAATTTCTTGAAAGTATATTTTCAAATCGATTTACTGAATTCGAAAAAACTTTTCACCTTATAACTCGGTTGCTGTTTGGCTTCCGCAAGGTTCTTAGCACTGAATTTGCGTTATTGGCTCGGAAAGAATTGCTACTTGACGAAAGTAAATTAGTCTTAGGAATTTTTGCAGACTCCACTGAAGGACTTGACCTTATAAACCGCGCCCTTTTAATTCGGAAACGCTTACGTTGTGGCTACCGCGGCAAAGCGGCACAACTCTTTAAATCCTACCCACAGCATCGTATCCAGACAGTCGACATAAATCAGGATCTCACTAATCTCCTCGCCGTGTCTTCTGGTGGGCCACGATGGAGTATCTTGGGCCCATCCCTTTTGAATCTTTACATTAATGACATTAACACCATCAACCTTGCGGCAAACTATTATAGAGAATTCGGTTGATGAATTAATTGATGAAGCCAATGTAACCTTACAGAAGTTAGACGAACGGCATGTCAAAACAGTTTTAAATTAAATACAAGCAAAACAGAAGCTATGTGATTTCGCAGTAAAAATAATAAAATTGTGGTTAATAAGTATATACCGCTAAACTCGTCGCCCATAGCTATCGTGTCCAGCTTTAAAAGATCGGGTGTCGTCTTTGAGGTTACCTTATGCTGGCACACACATTTCGATTACTTAAAATTTATCACAAGTAACTGGTATTTTTAACCGCATTCGCAATATACTGCGAAAAAACGTTATGACGTTAATTTTTAACAGTTTGTTTCAATCTTGGTATAATTACGGTCATTTATTATGGTGCACTACCACTCAATAAAATCGTCACATTATACATGTCTTACAAAAAAGTTCATACGTGTAATTGAAAATGTCCCAAGTCACTTTCATACACGTGAATATGTCTTAAAATATAGGGTGCTGCCACTCACAACTTTGTATGATTACCGATTGTGTAGAGCATGTAAACAACAGTTATAAACTAGATCGGATTTTCTTAAGCACCTTTCCAGGTTACAAAAGAACACCACTATAGTATATGCAGCACGGAAAAAAGAATTTAAAAAATACTGGAAAGCACCAATACTACGAACAACATACGGACAACAAACAACTGGAAGTAACGTACCAAGATTAATCAGATTAATCACCGAAGGGCTTCAATTAGAGAACATGGCCTTTAAAGCTATTCCCAGTTATTTTCATCCAAAAACAGGTGTTCTTTGAGAAAACTTCTTTCCAGTGCTTTTTCTTTGTAAGTCTTGTGTTTTGTTGCTGCTTGAACGTCGTCGCCGTCGTCGCTACAGATCTTTCTTGTTCGACAAATACACCTTGCCTGGAGTGTTGTGGGTGATGACTAGTGTAACCTAGGTATCGTATGTGCTGATTGTCTGTAGAGCGTGGTCTTTAATTGTGCACTTTGAATAGACGTTGTCGTGTCTAGGAAGTTAATTTCACTCCAACAAGAGGACATGGTAAATTTAATACTACGGTGAAACTTGTTAAAATGGTCAATGAATGTGTTGAACGCAGTTATGCCATTTTCCCATATGATAAATGTGTCGTCTATGTAGCGGAGATAGGGGCAAGGCTTCAGCGGAGACGATTTCGAAAGCTCTGATTCTAACTGTCCCATAAAAGTGTTGGCGTACGTTGGTGCAGAAGGAGTTCCCATACTACTACTACTACCAAAAATTTGGAGATAGTAGTTCGAATCAATTTCAACATCACTAAGCGTGATGACTAATTTTAGTAACGAGAGGTAAAATTCAGCATTCAGCATGAGTGAGGCCGCTTCAATCCCTTCAGTGATAGGCATATTCGTATACAAGGAGCAGACATTAAGGTGGCCTGATGCGAGAGTGTTTGTGTTTCCTTATTGGAATTTATAATTCGAAAGAAATGAGGTGTGGATGGAAGAGTGGATGGTATGTTAGATAAATGATGATTGAGAAATTTTTATAGTGGCTCAGCAGGTGTGTTGTTGAATACATAGGTCTTCAGTCTCATGGTTCGGTCCACGGACACTACCTGTTCTAAGTATTCCTTTACCACTTCCAGTGCCTCGCTACCTATCACAAAGCGCTGTTCTCTTCCTAGACTGTTGCACAATAGTTTAGTTTTACAGCCAGGCGCTATACCTCTCGCTGGTCGGAAAAGTTTGCGGCGCAAACACAGAACTCCAGGCCCCTAAACCACCAACAGACGCTTGCCCTTGCGTACTCCTCTGCAGGCACATGCGCGCGCTCCTTGCGTTTTTAACCTCGGACGCTGAGGAAGGTGGACAGACAAGCCGACGAACGCGTTCGCTGCAGACTCGTGCACAACTGCAACGCCACAACTACACCTGGGTGTTCGACCACACCTGGGTGGTCGACTACACCTGGGCGGTCCACCTCTGGGTGGTTTACGGGCCCTTTAACAATTTAAGGCAAGCGCTATATGTTTCTTTGCAATCAGACATACAGCGTAGAGCTCAGTATTACTTTCAATAAAAAAACAACACAAGACGAGCATCAAAACCGCATGATGGATGATAAGGCGCCTATGGCCAATAGGAACACTTTCCCACGCGTGCCCGCTGAAGATTAGGTTGCAGCTGCTTTGCACTTCACACGAGAGCTTCGAATGACGTCAAAGGGCGCTTCGAAGAACTTGACGAAGAGCACCAAGACAGTGTCATGTAAATCATGTCGTTCATGACATCGATATCATGATTTCCATGTTTTGACCTGTCATTTATGTTTGTCATAAAGGTGTGTTACACCATACCAATTTTGGTGTACATCCTGTTAACGAAACGGCCAGGAGAGCACGAAGTCGTAGGCGACTAGATAGATAGATAGATAGATAGATAGATAGATAGATAGATAGATAGATAGATAGATAGATAGATAGATAGATAGATAGATAGATAGATAGATACGCTCAAAGTCGCAGAAGTTCGCTAAGAAATGCTTCGCATCTAAAAAAATTACACCATCTTTCACTCAAGCGAACCATAAAGGGATGCGAAGCAGCATTGGGGGCGCACACCAAGTTTCCGTTCCGTTCACTCGGCGTTTCCGTTAGTATGTGATGTCTGTATTTAGTGTTTGTGTTATCATTACGTTGTGTTTGTGCGTTGCTTTCCGTTAGCGCCTAGTGAACGAGTGGCGCTGACGGTGACGTTACAACTCATCTGAACGGAGCGAAGCGAGAATGAGGGAAGCCGACCGAGCGCACGCGCTTATATACACATGAAATGGGGGAGGGAGAGGAGAGAGTGGGTTGCAGGCTGTATTTGGCTGCGGCGCGGCTGCATCACGTGGAAGGAGAGGTTGCGCCGCAGCTGCAGCGCGGAGGAGGAGAGGAGAGAAGGTGACCGAACCGAAGGAGGAGAGTGGGAGAGAGGGTAGGCGCATGCGCAGTGGAGCGCGGACGCCACCACCGATGACGGATACAGCCCCGAGGAAAAGCTGCTTCATATCTAAAAAAGAAAACGTATTTTCTGGAGGTACACCATGTCCCGTGAGCGCTAACCCTTCTGATTTTTGGTATGCTTCAGCGCATGACATTTTCCCATTGCGGCGAAGCTGAAATATGTTTCCTTTCTTCATGAAATGGTTGTAAAGCTTTGTTGCAGTTTTCTACGACAAATGCACGCGAGCAAACTTTCTGTCAGCTGGCATATTTGCAAAGTAAACATAGCTAGAAATAGGTTTAATGTGGCTACAGACCGCACAACTTACTGACAAGCTGTTGAGATAGAATTGGCGTGGCACTTTGGTTTGACGATTCTTTACCAGGAAGAAATAAATGGCACCTATGTCACGGTCAGGGCTGGGCAAAGATACTTTGAAATCGTATCGCGATACGATATAAGATACTCAGGCAAGGAGTATTTGAGATACAGATGCAAGATACCACAACGCTGATTGTATCTGATACGATACATTCCAAATTTGTCTTAAAATACTTCGATACATTCGGAAATTTGTTATTATATATCTGTATATAGGGTAAGGTAGCACTAAACAGCGATGCACGAAAATGTTCGCTTAAAAATGATTAACTACGACCATTTTTGCTTAGTTTGAATGAAATGTGTGTTAGTATCACAAAAGTTTCGTATTTCTTTTTGAAAGTACGTTACTTTCGTTCGGAAACAACTTATTGGGGTTGCTCTAGCTGCTTAACATGACAGCTCTTTAACACTTCGCTGATAGCGGTGTTTGCTTGTCGCTTTTGTAATTCGGTGGAGTCACTTCTCTGCTTGCCGACCAGCTAGCGCGTTGCCATCTAATCACAAGAACTTCAATAAGAAGCCTGCGCACAATGCTGCAAATACCGCTGTGGAGTTCTACCTTGCCCGTAACCGTATCACGATTTTTGCAATACCCGATCACCGGACAGATATACATCAGCAAGAACGCTGTTAGCGACATTATTTGCGACGCACCGTGTTTACGTAGATGGCATAAAACTGCAATGACTTGAATATATGTTCTACTTATCTGCTGGCGAAAAGCGTTCGTTAGCGACGTACTCAGTAATGCGCGATCTTTTAACAATTTTTCTTCTATGAGAGAACACCTGCAGTATAGAAAACGTGTCAGGCGTATTCTATAGTTTGCACAAAACACCGCAAGACACCGCCGCTTTTCACATTATATTGCCGTTTGGAGCTTCGATTACTTGATGATTAGTAACAGTACAAATATTTCGGGAAGTCTAAAAAAGAAAAAGTAAAATAGAAAAGCGGTTCCGTATCAAACACAGTGAATAAGTATAGTAGCACGGTACAGGCGTCGCCCCCAAGAGGTAACAATAATTGTTGCGTTTTACGCCCTAGAAACATATGTTAATGATAGACGCCGTAGTGGAGGGCTCCAGATATTTCGACCACGTGGTGTTCTAAAACTTAAATATAAACACACGGGTATCGAAATGCGGCCGCCGTGACCTACTGGTCAGCAGTCACGCACCATAACCACTAGACCATCTTGGCGGGTAACCCCTAATGGCTATGACAATTAGGCATTCAAGGTAAGACCACAGAAAATTCAGTTCCTATGTGAAATGGCATAAGCCGGCTCGTTGGGATGCTCATTAGAACAACGGAGCATTTTATATAACAATGTTTCTCCAATCCCTTTGCTAACATCTTTGAGACTTCTCCTAATAATTTAAGTTATTGTCATTAAACTCACTTCCGCTATTTTACTAAGCACTAAACAGAATTTTTGTTACTGTATACTCCTAGGACGCGCAGATTATTATAACATATCCTCTCCTGGTCACCTTGACATAGCAGTAAAGGGTCATTCCACGCCAAACGTCCCAGACATTGCGCTCGACCCTCTCCAATTGTATTGGAAAAAATTGTGGACGTTCATATCAGTGCACTATTTGCCCTCGGAAAGTATTTTTCGGAAAAAAAATTTTCTTGTCTGTTACAGTGATTTGAATTTTGCTGTAGTGGGTGAATCATAGGTTGCGAAAAAATACTCAAAAAAATACAATACTTTACGGAACGCCTTAAATATCTGCTGTTTACTTGAAAAGGAATGGCACTATCTTATTATCGCCCATTGACGACCATTACATGGTCTCACGATGTGCTTTGTGGTGAAGCAATGCTGCAATTCTGCGCCCATTTTGATTATTTTTTAAAAATTCTACGAATATTACAGACAAAATAGGACTATATCACATGGCTGGATAGTTGGCAGTAAGCGTGTCAAAAAAGTATTGAAGTCGATGACCGAGTAGTTTCGAAGTGGAAGGGGCGCAAACATTGAAAAATGTGTGAAATGCTCCACGTTCAGGCACATGTAGAGTGGTGATGCGGTCCAAGTAAAAATCCATGCTAGGTCTCGTTGGGAAGAGTAGACAAAGGAGATTTATTTGTGAAAGTTTAATCGGAGTGTTTTTTGTTTTTGGCGAGAAACAAAATTTTATGTTGAGCATTCGCGGCGTGCCTGGGCGCGGGCCCGTAAGTCCGCTTCACTGCGCCGCCACTGTTCCTTGGGGCAACGGAAGTATGCAGCGCCCACGCGGGTGGCACGATCGTGTGCTGCTGTGAGATTTCACATTTCGACACTCATTCTTCGGCTTTCCGCAGTGCCGCCGACGAAGTTTCAGGGAGAACTAGTGATGGTTCGTTTAAAATATATTATTATATAATAAAAGTGGCTAACAGGCACCGGGAATACACTTATAATTCTTTTTTATGGGCAGCTCGCTTGAACGTGACTCGCGCCATTCGTGCCTCGGAGCCGAATGGTGCTACGTATTCTTACGCTCGGATCTTCGGCAGAGGTGAACTTTGCTCCGGTGATCGCGTCGCCGAGCGAGCACGCGGCACTTGAAGGTTCGTCTTTCGGCCGCATCCCTTGGCAGCGCGTAAGATAAACATTGCGAATAGTGAGTATACTGCTATCGTGTCATATTTTAGACGGAGAGCCTGTACAACGGAAACCGAAAGCGATAAATATACAAAAGGACGAGGCCGCCTTTAAGGCGGCTTCGTCCTTTTAAATGTCTATCGCCTTCGCTTAGTAATCGCAAGGCGATTACTAAGATTAAAGCATCGCATGCAGCGTGGCAGAAAGTTGAGCTCTCAGCAAGGTTTGAGTCTACAATCTCCCTCAAAGGTACGCGCACGTTTCACCTTTTCGTGCCATCATCACTGACCACTCTTAATGCCGGGCTCACCACAGCAACACAGGCATTTCAAGTGGCGAAGACCATACGTCGGCAACGGAAGTAAGAACTGCAACCTCCGCAGAGATCGAAAACACAACCCAAGCTCTGCGCCAGTCGTACGTGTGCATGCAGTGACGTGGCAGTGAAATCGTGCTCTGCTCCGACTACTAACCGGTAGCCTTTAGTGCCCTTCCGAAACATTCTGCCAGCCATATACACTGTTTGCAAGTTTTCAGCAACATGAAAACTCACAGCAGCACACGATCGTGCCACCCGCGTGGGCACTGCATACTTCCGTTGCCCCAAGGAACAGTGGCGGCGCAGTGAAGCGGGCTTACGGGCCCGCGCCCAGGCACGCCGCAAACGCTCAACATAAATTTTTGTTTCTCGCCAAAAACAAAAAACACTCTGATCAAACTTTCACAAATAAATCTCCTTTGTCTACTCTTCCCATTGAGACCAAGCGTGCATTTTTACTTGGACTGCATCACCACTCTACATGTGCCTGAACCTGGAGCATTTCACACATTTTTCAATGTTTGCGCCCCTTCCACTTAGAAAATACTCGGTCATCGACCTCAGTACTTTTTTGACACGCTTACTGCCAACTATCCAGCCATGTAATGTAGTCCTATTTTGTCTGTAGTATTCGTAGAATTTTTAAAAAAATAATCAAAATGGGCGCAGAATTGCAGCATTGCTTCACCACAAAGCACATCGTGAGACAAAGTAGTGGTCGTCAATGGGTGATAATAAGATAGTGCCTCTCCTTTTCAAGTAAACAGCAGATATTTAAGGTGTTCCGTAAAGTATTGTATTTTTTAGAGTATTTTTTCGAAACCTATGTTTCACCCACTACGCCAAAATTCAAATCACTGCAACAGACAAGAAAATTTTTTTTTCCAAAAAATACTTTCCGAGGGCAAATAGTGCACTGATATGAACGTCCACAATTTTTTCCAATACAATTGGAGAGGGTCGAGCGCAATGTCTGGGACGTTTGGCGTGGAATGACCCTAAAGTCAAATGGAGTATAAGCCTGTAAACAGTAGCAGAAATGATACAGGAAACTAAATGTAAGAAACAAAGCAGAGAGCTTACCTTGCCAGCACGTTAAAAACATATTGCCGAAAGCAGACCCGAAAAAAAAAACAATACGGAGACATAGGTAATCTATGAGATGGAAAAGGACAGCTAGAAAGAACTTGTGCTAACAATCAAGTTATGATTTTGAAAACTCACTGAATAAAAGAAAAAGAGACGTACGCCAAGATAGCTTCTGTTAAGTGAATGCTTGTTCTGATAGATTCAGCATCGGTACCGGTGATGCTATAGCTGTTCAAATCTTGTTTGCGTATGATCTCATTGCA
This sequence comes from Rhipicephalus sanguineus, assembly GCF_013339695.2. NCBI lineage: Eukaryota > Metazoa > Arthropoda > Arachnida > Ixodida > Ixodidae > Rhipicephalus > Rhipicephalus sanguineus. The sequence goes on from NC_051176.1 coordinate 315,345,785, forward strand.
TTTGTGTCATACTTGGATCGACGAGGTCCTTCAAATCGCCGATATGTGAAAGCCACGAGACGCAAAGCAGCCCCTTTTCTTGCGTTCTTCAGACTTCGCAACGAAGCACAACGCAAGAGAAACTTCGATGACGGCACTACAGCGACATCAGAATTTGTGCAAAACACACCGCACGCATTGGAGTACGCGGTACATGACAGCGGCTAAGAGCCAAGTGTCTTAGCTCTGACACAACTAACGAGAAAAAAGAAATCGCGAAAACAAAAGGTCGTCTGGGTGTAGACGTTCGCAATTTTCTGACGAGACGACGCGAGCGCCACCACGTGACTCTGCTCCGTCAATAGGGACGCTCAGAGCTCATCGCTTGCCCTTGCTGGAAAACTCTGGCAGAAAGATAAAATAATGTCACTGTCTTTTGTTTTAATCTGGTGGCTTAGTGGGAGCAGTATCAGCTTGAGAAGCAGGGTTCAACCAACGTTTATTATTTCGCACCGTGGCTTGCGATCGCAGTATCTGGTAGCTTAACGTACACGATACATTCTTCAATGTACGGAAATACAGATACCGATACACGTTTTGCGAGACGTATCGCGATACAGACACAAGATACCCAAAGATTATCTAAGATAGTATCTAAGATACATGTATCTTCGGTACTGCCCAGCACTGGTCACGATGCATGTTGTGTTAATTTATGACCCCCCCCCCCCTTTCTCTCACTGCACGGGGTCCCGGCCTCATCACTTCCAGTGATCTGCAAGGGGTCCCTGAAACAGCTATGGCTGAGAACCACTGCTCTACAGTAATAATAAAACATACCCCTCCCAGATATTATTATTATTATTTATACGAGACTATGGTGGCTGCGGGGCCGCTACAAACGCTGCGCATCGCCTATAGGGGCGCCACCGAAAGCCTCGTAGGGGCGGACGTTGGAACCGCAAGCGGGCTTTGTGGCGGAGGCGCCTGCTTTCACAGCAAGCATGGATGATGTGCGTGCGCGCAATCTGCCGCTTGTGCGCGTCCCAAATAATTACTTCTGCAGTAACAGTGTGCGCAAAGCAACCGCACCTTATAGCAGTGGACATGCGTCCGATTTCACAGCTTTGTGGGACGACATTGTCACCATACGCGCCAAAAGTTTGCCACAAACCACGGCCTCCGAGATCGGTGACGCAGTCTCGGAGGCCTTGCACGGACTAGCATCAGCAAGCTCCCTTACGAGGTGGCGCATATCGTGAGTACGCCGCTTACTTTATAACGCCCCGACCGCTGATGACATCATTTGTTGACGCGTGAACCATCGCTTTCTATGGACACACTAGCTTCGTTTACATGCCGTGTGTTTTATAGTAGATTTTGAGGGAGCGCTGTCGCGCAGGCGAATGGTTTGTACACGTGCGGCCACGTGAAATGTCAGCGCTGGTAAAACTTCCAAACCAGAACTCTAATCTTGAGAAAATTAGCACGTATAGGACAACGAGAATAATTATGTCAGTGGGGTTTATTGGATCATTGGACCTTTCGCCGTTCAGAAAATGCTGGCTGCAGATCTAGGCGTTCTTCGTAGGATCCCAGGTGCTCCCATCCTATCTAAAAGGTCCATAAGGCTACAAGAAAGTGGAACAAGCAATGCATTAGTTAAAAATACATAATAACAATATTCACACTTCGAAAGCAAATGCAAAGCGTCGTCATAAATATTGCTTGTATACCACGCGCTTCATTGCAATGATTTTAAAAAGGACATACAAAACTACAATGAAGCAACATGTTCATCAGTTTCATGCAAAAAAAGAACAGCGGTAGCATGTACCACGTGAAAGAATAAAGAAAAGAAACTTTTAAGGTTTTAGAATGGACCTCACGCGTTACATTACTTATGTAAATGAATGTGCGTTAGTGGAAGACATCAGGGCTTAAAGGTCGGGCGTTTCTTAGTACCATGAAGTAATGTTAAGAGACGTTCAAAACGAGGTTTATTGTCCTGTCTTAAGCCTTCAATGCTCAGAGGCGGCAGGTTCTACAGCTAATATGCAGATAGCTGAAGCGAGCGCGCCGAAGATCGCATGCCAGTGCGATCGACAGGTTGATCATGCAGCCGATTCCGTGAAGCACATGTGTGGTTCAGTCGGTGCTTCTCTGAAGGCGCCGTTACATGCTCTTCAACACAGAGTCCTTGCTTTAAAGCGTCTAAACAGAATCACTTCATCATTGCTTTACTCCGCATTGTGCCGCTTTGCGCTTCGCATGATTGGTTTTTTTTTTTTGAAAGAGAGGCATTACCTCTCATGAGTAACAACAATCTCACGTGCATTGCAGCTTCCAGAACTTAGACGAGGCGGTAAACATGGTAGCGTTCACTGAAGCGACATGAAATGGAAACACGGCAATCGCCATGACACCGCCGTAAACAAAGCGCGACTGCTTACCTTCTGTGTCGAACAGCGGCAATCCACTGCCGCCGTTGCTCTTGCTAGTGAAGCAGCACCGGAAACTTGTAGAAATGTGTTCCTGGCGAGCTTTTGTACGTGTCCGAGCAGCCAACTACGCAGAAGTTCTTCCTGGGCATCGCTGAAAGCTGACAGAAACGAGAAATTTCGATGGAAAGTGCGACTATCACAGCAGCTACAGCACTTGCCTTGACGCGGACGGGAACACTGCTCGCCCGAGCCCGCCTACGCTTCCGAGTCGTGGCAACAGGCGGCGTTGTCGGCACTTTGCGCAGCGCGTATAGATTTTAGAGCGCGGCTCTTAGGCGCCCGTTTCTGCGTTGAGCGGCGTCACCGTTGCCGTCACCGTCGGCGGCGTAACCCATAGACATGAAAAAGTAACTGATAGACCTGCGAAAATACAATGAGAAAAAACTACCCAGGATCGAATGGGATTTTAACCCGGGCCCTCTGCGTGGCAGCCGAATATTCTACCACAAAGCCATGCTAGTGCTTAGCATTCACTTGTAAAAATACCCTATATAGGCGTCATGTCGGGTAAGGAATCGCGTTAACCTATGTGCGTGGCAGAAGAGTCTCATCACACAATGCGAATTGCGCAACGATTTTGTGGTTTAATGCTTCCCACTCACTGCAAAGTGCTCAGCCGTAATTCTTCATTGTCATCAGCCTTATGCAGCATCAACAAAGTGCACATAATACCTTACAGATGTGTGGCGGGTACCTCGCTTATCCGCAGAAAGACGAGGGTGCTGTCCTACTTCACAAAAATTATTATTTATGGCCGTAGTCAATACCTTGTGGAAAGTCAAAACTTCAAACACAGTTGGCGTTGCCCCAACACGAAGCTGCGCTCAGAATTCGCATTCGCCAGTATACTAATCATCGGTGATTTTTTTCCAGTATTTTTTATATATGGTTTGTCCACGCCCTGATTCCGCAGTGCCTGCATGACGGCTGATATCTCGACCGAATGAAATGCCTTCTCGTAATATATGAAGGCTATATATAGGGGCTGGTTATATTCCGCGCATTTCTCTATCACCTGACTGATAGTCTGAATGTGGTCTATTGTCGAGTAGCCTGTACGAAATCCAGCGTAGTCCTTTGGTTGATTGAATTCTAAGGTGGCCTTCATTCCTTCATTCCATTATCTATTTTCTTTGTAAATATCTTGTAGACAACGGACAGTAAGCTGATCGGCCTGTAGTTTTTCAAGTCTTTGACGTCCCCTTTCTTATGGATTAAGGTGGTGTTAGCATTCTTCCAAGATTCTGGTACCCTCACCGTCAAGAGACACTTCGTATATAGGGTGGCCAGTTTTTATAGCATAATCTGTCCGCCATCTTTCAACAGCTCTGATGTTACCTGATCCTCACCAGCGGCTTTGCCTGTCCGATTGCCCTGGGTGCTACTGCTTCTTACGTTATCGTCCTGGTTGTCCCGCCTACTGTAAACTGTGTGTCTGTTGTGATCCAAGGATGGTTGCTTGTTTTTCTGAAACACCTCCGCTACCTTAACTATCGTATCCATATTGGTAGTGACGTTGCCTTCCTTCTCCCTTAGTGCATACACCTGGTTTTTGCCTGTGCCCAGTTTTCCCTTCACCGCTTTGAGGCTTCATCCGTTCTTTAGGCAATGTTCATTTCTCTCCATATTATACCTTCTTATGTCTGCTATGATTGATTACCTTGGAATGTTCTGCCAGTTCTACTTTGTTGTGCTTGAGGCTTTCAGGCTCTAACGTTTCTTTTAGTAGGACTGACAATTGGGCTATTTGACAGTTGGGCTGTCGTTGATAAAGAGGTTTTTCCAGGACTTGCGCGATAAGTAATTCGTCTATGGAAACTTTACGAACTTTCGGAAGATGGTAGAAGCGGCCTTCTTGCTTGTTTTTAGGCATCAAGAAGGGGTAGACGATATGTGTGAATAATTATCTCTCTGGCTAGAAAATCCCTTATCATACGTTGTATGCTTTTACTACATTCCTTAGTCGGGTCAGAGGTTAATTTTTGATAGTGGGTATTGTTACTGAGTATTAGTTGCCTATAGTTTCGCTTTTATATTTCGGCACCGGAGATGTTTAAGGTCGATGCTGAACCGTTCCCTTCGTACCCAAAAACTCGGCGCAGCTAGGTGAGGGCTAAGCGAAGATAGGGAGCAGGCATAGCATAGCAAGGCGACAGCTAAGAGAGTGAAGGAGTGGAGATCGAGGTAGCGAGGAGCAGAGGCGCAGGTAGAGCCAAGGAAGAGGACAGCTAATGAGAAGCGCGTGCTAGGCACAGGTGTTCGCAGAACTGCGAGGATGAGAGACGCCAAGCAGCAGGTGGGCGGAGCCAAAGTGCGGGGAGACGGTGACGTAGTTGCGACGTGAGACTTTGCGTAGAGGGATGGCGGGGGAGGTCTGTGCCGAGCTTTCTTGGCCGCGAGGGTTTCCAATGGAGAGGCCGAAGCTGCGATCGTTGACGTCATAGATAGGATGCTGCTGCTCGCCTTGCTGCGTAGTTGTGGAACGCAACGTTCCGGTGAGGTTGCGGTGCGCGACGTTCAATTCTCAACGTGTGAAGCTTATACAAAGTGAAGCTTAATTTGGCCAGCTGGAGATATCGTCGCATAAGCAGTGCTAGGTTGCGTGAAAGCAGCGTTATATATCTTGTTGGCGTACTGTTCGGTGACACAATGCCAGAGGTGTGCGATAGATCCCGCTGTAAGTTTTAATCATTACCCTAAATGTAAAAAAAAAAAATGCGCGACACTTGGCTGGTAAAGCCAAAAATGGGAAAAAAACGCCAACGCGAACTCGTGGGACTGAAGTAAGCGCTTTCGTGACGACGATTTCGTGTACGCTGCCGCATCTAAGATGTTCAGTAGCAGCTGACGTGTGCTGGGAAGCGCCCCGGCAGAATATTGCGGGCATTTGTCGATGTATTTATTGATGCTGGAGAACGACAGACTCACTGTAAATTAACAAAAGGAGTAAAAAGAAAAGCGCCCGCGTCTCAAATATCTCTCTTCCGAAACGTAAACATTTTGTCACATTTAAGCTCGCATCGAAGGCGCTGAAAACTCACAGCGATATGTTACCGACAAGTGTAAGCCAAGGCGAAAAGCAAACGTATCATTAGTATATATAAAAAAGAAAACCGAAACCGTGATGATCGTCAATCACATCGGAGCATATCTAAAAAGAGCAGCGGAGGGGGAAACGGCCCTTTGGTTTGCAGATCCCACCAACACTTCTAAGCATGTGTGGCGATGCACTCCGCTGATCATTTCCATATGTTCGTTGACAGTAGTGCATGTGCACCGCACGCGCAGTGGTATCAAGGTCAATCTAAATAGGTCGCGAAAGTCGGAACGAAAAGTGGTCGGAAACCTATTGCGACAAACATCAACACCCGCGTGACGAATAAAGCGCTACTAGGTGAGGGGGGGGGGGACAAATAATGAAAACAAAAAAAAATAATTAAACGTTAATTTTCATTAGTTTTAATTTTATTTGTCACGAATTGAATTAGTAGATTACTTTAATCAAACTTTAGTATTGGGTATGTGGTTGAGTGGCCAATTTTTTTCGTTTATTTCCAGAAACAGCGGGCACATGCAGGCAGTCTGGTAACATGGGCCAACGGTTTTGCGCATTTTCAGATGCAAATGGCGTCGCTCGTTTTTGCGCAGTAGGTTTGTGCCTGTCGTCCGTAGGTGATTTCCTCGCATAAGCGTTGTTTTCTAGTCGTGGTACTTGGCAGAAGGTAATATAGCCCATCGCAGCCATCGGGAACAGTTTCAGTGACTGTGTTTTGCCAGCGCACGGCCGGCGTGCTGTCGCCCTTCGGGACGATGAGTCCGCCATGCTACGCGAAGAAACGCTGCGCTGTCTACGGATGCAAGAGCACCACGTGTGCAAGGTTTGTGTGCACGTTGAATTGTTATGCTACTTGTGATTTCTGTGTTATATATTTTGGGGTAATATCCTGTTGAACTGCAATATTTCGCCAATAAAATACGCCTTATTTATCAAATCTGTCTTTGTCGTCTTCCCGTTATCTTGCAGGCTAGCATTATGGAGCCGTCATAGTGATAAGAAAAAGAACGTGCAGCTATAAAAAAAAGTAAGAAGCGGCGCCCTGTCAAAAAAATTCATAATTTCGCGCCCATCGCGTTAAAACGTGACGTCATTTCCGCTTCCGGTTGTGACGTCATCTTTTTCTTTTTTTTTAATTCTGCTTGTCCCCTCCTCACATAGATGGCGACTGTTGCAACAACCAGCCGCCGGCTTGACACGTGGGCTTCTACGGAAGTTACGCTACCAGTTTACATATACCTTGGTGGTATTACTGTTCGGCGGCAGGTTTCTCTCGTTGTTGCAAGTTCACTCGTTCGTTTTTGCAGTCTGAGAATTCTTGCGGGGAAGGAATTTCCTAATGTAATAGCAGGTTAGCTTTCGCGACAGCACTTGCATCGTCCTTCATGGCGTCAGCTATAGCGGCTTTAGGTCACGATCGTAGCATGCTAATTAGACACGCGGGTGCCATCAGAGGCACCGAGTCGTGGTATTGCTTGCCTGGGTTATGTGTGGGCTGTAGGGCGGGTTTGTGACAGCATCCAATTCAAGTTTGTCGATGAGATCGTTTGTTACACGGGCGATGTGGGGATGAGTGTTGTCCTGATGGAAGTGCACACACTTCCTGAGCATGCCTCTCTTGTTTTGCTCCTTCAACGTCTCAGAGTAGCGGTCCGCATTGATTCGCGCAAACCCCCTCCTGTCCCAAAAGACGTTCGCCATCACTTTGCCGACAGGCAGTGTTTGTGTGAATTTCCGCGGCTTCGGCGACTGTGGATGTTTCCACTGACATGATTCTTGCTTCGTTTCTGGTGTCGTGCAGTGGACCCAGTGGTAGTAGGGTCCAATAATTCCTCGCCATCTGTTTTGTAGGCCTGTAGAAACTCGCGGGCCTCTTCAACACGTTGCCATTTGTGGTCATCCGTGAGCATTCTCGGGACCCACGGTGTACAAACTTTGGCATATGGTGTGTCAAAATTTTATCAATACAGGTCTTGCTAACATCAGGGATCATCTGGCAGAGCTCCCGGATCCTTCGATCTTACACCATTGTTTATTCAGCAGCCCAGAATGGTGCTCGCCATGGAAGTTCCCTGCACCATTTGCCCACGTGTTTTCTCCGTAGACAGTTGGCAATGAATACCCACCGATGCAGTATTGTTTTCACTCAAAGAACGAATCACAGAGCCTAATTCGCACCTCGCGGAAGAATCGAGTGGGAGCTCCATTCCTAACGGCTGACAAGCCAAGACTGAGTTCCGTACTAAGAATTCCCTTTTCGACACACGAAAATTCTCCATTTCGAGCATTTCTCCCTGGATACTTGGAAAGAAATCCCGGCATATTTCCCTGAACAATGGTAGTAATGCGCGCGAACACACACACGCGCACGCACGCATACATATATAATGCATGTGTTTGACAGGTGTACGACTATTCAAATCGAGCGCCTGCACAACACAAAAACATGGTCATCGTAAGGCCTGTTCTCTATGAACACTGTACAGAGTCGCCCGCTTCCACCTTAAACACCCCACCGAGCGCCTCTCGGTGGCGCTTGGGGGCGCGCAAGTGCAGTGACAGCTGTAGGTGGGGCCTTCGCCGCGTCGTCTTCTAACGCGCTTGCTTTGCGCTGAAGCTAACCGCGCTCTTGCTATGCGCATGCAACGACACCCCGACGCATGCGCTGTCCCCTAGCGGAAAAGTCGCCAAGCTCTCTTCATCTCAGAGGCTTGGCATCTGGCAATTCGCCCCGAGATCGAGCGGAGTCGCGACCTGGCGGCTACTGGCTGAAGCGCGCCTAGTGTGGATAGCTCTCTGCGTCGTCTGCTAGCCTCGGCGTGTTTGCATAGGCACGTAAGCCATGCTCGTCTTCAAAGCGCAGTTTGTGTATTGTGTTAGCGCGCTCTTAAATGCTTGTACGAGTACCTACCACGATGTACAAAAGCATTTGGCCTTTCTAGGCTGTATATGCATTGTGAAAGGATCACTGAGTGCAGTTGTCGAGAGTGCTCTGTATGGTCGTCGTACCCTGCCTTCGCCAGGATCATTTCAGTGCGGGTGCCGCTTTGTGGTTCAAGCACATTGTAAAGTGCACTTGGCGTCGTCCTAAACATGAGGAGCATTGGCTATCGTGTGAATGCAGCGCTTTAGCGACTCAGCGGTAAATAAAAACGAGGCTCTAAGCCATGCACTTGCGCGTCACACTTGTTGCTGGGCGTATAATTGTGTGACTGTCTTTTATCAGTTACGCGACAAGCTTTAGTTGTGTTTAAGATGTACTTTTATTGTGCGGTCGTGGTCCTATACTACATAGTGATATTTTTCACAAGTGAAGTCTGACTCTTCGGTACTTAAATAATCCCCTAAAAAGAACAAGATATGGAATGACACCGAAGTGATAAAACAGTTGCCGGGCGCTGTTTTAACTTGGGGCGAAATGCGTGGTAAAACACTGGTGTACTTTGATTTAGGTTCGCATTACAGATTGCAGATGGTCAAAAATTATTCCACATATACGGCGTGCCTTACACTCATATCGTTGTAATTTCACGCAAAACCTTATCTTTGTTGTTTTTACGTTATCTTGAGCTTTTGTGCGGCCTTGCTATCGTTTGATGAAGGCAGTGAGCATCATTGGCATGAAAAAAAAGAAACAATTCACTTTTGTCCCATAAATGAACCACTCCTTGGTTGCATCATTTTCATGCAGGTAATGAATCGAAGAAACCTCTGTGCTGAACTGTTTTATTTTTACAGTTACTGAAATAAAATCAAGCGCTTACGTGTGAAAGATCTTCATAGTACTAAAGCGCTGTCAGCCACGTAGCTTTTCTGACTAAATTTCTTATCAACTGTCCTACATATTATGGAGAGCTGAATAAAAGAAAAAATTCGGCAGATCCCACGTACCGTGGGAATCGATGTTATGCGAAGCCTGCGTGGGATGGTGACTGTGGCGTAATTTTTCGCATTGAGCGAAACTTTACGGAATGACGCTAGAGAAATGTGGAAGTGGTATACGCACACTCATAAGTTGAAGAGTCGCATATGTATTATATAAGCAGTCGTTTAGAGTTGCGTAACGATGCCAACAGCAACTTGGGTGTTACCAACACCAGACGCGGTAAGCTGATATGTAGTGCTTATATTCTTCAATACTGGATAGCGCGAATCCGAACAGCACAAAGAAGCACAGGTGTACAGGACAGGCGTTACTGGCAACTAAGTTTCATTAAGGAAAGTTTCCTTAGATATATGGTACGCAGCCGAGTGGCATGCGCAGGCGCACTGCACGTAATACGTTAAGTCACAGTTGCAGTTGTTACAATTGCGTTACAGTTGCTATGCTTATACTTGTCCTTTATGACGGAGAACGCACGCACGTTTCACGAACCTGTGTGCATGTGTAGGAGGGGTTCTTAACAGTTCTTGAACAAGGCCATCATCACCGTGATCAGTGAGCACCAGCAGCTGGACCGGACTTGTTATCCGATCCGTTCGTGATCGCGGCTATGACTGGTCTAAGTGTAGTCAAGTGCGAGGTATAGTACAGCTGGTGGAAATCCTGGATGCCTCTTACGATGAAATGATCTGTGATGCCTCTTGTCCTGGACGTGGCAGCGAGGTCTTTTGATGCACTGTCCACATCCAAGCCGTCTTTCACACAGTATAAGGGCCAGGCGTTGTTGAGTTTTGATATGTCAATGTTGAAGTCCCCGGTAATGACGAGAGGCCTGGTTCTCTCGGCAGATTTATTTTAGGGAAGCATTCACCCCGGCTTTTTGTAATCCACGTATTCCACGTTGCGGACCACGTGGACGAGTGGATGGTAGTTGATTGTTTTCCAGGGGCGTTCTGTCTTCAGCTCCCTCACTTTCCTTGCGTCGGCCGCGGTGGTGTAGCGGTTACGGTGCTCGGCTGATGACCCGAAGGTCGCAAGTTCGATCCCGGCCGCGGCGGTCGCATTTCGATAAATAAAATATTGTCACGGGGTCGTGACGTCAACGAAGACAGCAGTCAGCACGTCCGAGATGAAACTGTTTATTTGGCCGAACTTGTGGCCGGGAAACTGCTAGTCAAACTACAGCAATACACGCTGTACAATAATAGCGGCGAACGGGGCGTCGACCGTCGATCAACTGACAAGCATTCAAGCGCGTCGGCTTTTATACAGGCGCTATCGAACTTTCCAGCGATATCGCTGTTGGCGGCGTTATCTCTCGACAAAGCTGGAACATTCTCGTGCGGCGCGTAATCTTAACGGATTGTTCCAAAACAATCGCGAAGCTTCCTACACATCACGGCGAGGCTTGCGCAGCGCGTTGCCCACAGTCTTTGTGGGTGAAGCTTCAACGCATGAAATAAAAGACTCGCGGCAATATGCTAGATGCCCGTGTACTGTGCCATCTCGGTGCACGTTAAAGAATACCAGACGGTCAAAATTCCGGAGCCCTTCGCAACGGCGTCTCTCATAATCATATCGTGATTTGGGACATAAAACCCCAACAATTGTTATTATTATCACTTTCCTTGCGTGTCACTGTGTGTGTTCGCGTTTACCGTGTTGGTTGAGACTTTGTATCACATGTGGCACATACCCGCATAACATAACTCTGATATGCGGGTATGTGCCACACGTGACTGAGAGAAAGGGTTTGGTGACGTACGCGACTGGTATTTTGCGTTATTCATGTCATAACCAGTGAATCGTGTGCGTCATACGCTAATACACTGCTATGCCAATTTTGGTATATTACAAGTTATGGAGACGGCCAGGAGAGCGCCCAGACGTAGGAGGCTAGATAGATAGATAGATAGATAGATAGATAGATAGATAGATAGATAGATAGATAGGTAGATACGTAGATAGAAACGGCCAAAGTGCCTGAGGTTCGCTAAGAAATGCTTCGCATTTAAAAAAAACACGGGTGCGTATTCGTGCACACAGTGCACAAAGTGCTATTTGGTAGCCAGGTAAGAAAGAAGTAAATACGTAATTAGTTCAGTAGCGCAACAGCACTGCGTAGTAGGCGGGACGCGAGCTATGGAAGAAGTGCTATTCGGTAGCCAGATAGGAAAGAAGTAAATACGTAATTAGTTCAGTCGCGCAACAGAACTGCGTAGTAGGCGGGACACCAGCTAAACACGTTCAAATAAAACAGCAAAAAATGTCATGAAGTGCAAAACCGCAGACTATCGCCGAGGAGCATCCCGTTCATTGGCAAGTTGCGCTTCTCTCACAAGTAATAGTAACGTTCGGTGGGCTTCGTGCATCGATTCGGCAATTGAGAACGTACATATTACCAGACCGCTGCAGTCAACGCGTTTGATTCGCCGACAATCAGTTCAAGCAGCTCACAACGAAGCGCCGCTGTGTACATTTGTATACACGCCGCCGGCCGCCTATCCACACTAGCGCGGCGACAGTGCTGCCACCTGTTCTCCCGGCCCCTACCGAAACGGCAGAGGGCAGCACGGGAAAATGAGAGAGGCGGATACGAGAATCCGGCATGGTTCTCGAGAAGCACAGCTACTGTGCTTTGTTCCGTGCAGCTTTTGCTCCTTTCTTTCTTTTCCGCATGCGATCTCACGCACAATAAACCTTGGCCAGTCCATTAGTAAAATTTACAAGCCACGTTGGAACTCCCACAACTAAGCTACTCAGCTGCTTTGTGCCCAGTAGCCGCAATGTTCACGCTGCTCACGCAATTGTTTTTGATCAGCCTAAAAGCTAGACGCCAGTTGGCGATAGATACCTGGCGATAAATATATTGGTGATAAATACATGGTAAGGTCGGACATAACAGCTTTAAGTGTGCGAAAGTTTCGATTCCTTACTCACCTCAAAACAACAGGTAGTTTACCAATTTCAGAGAAGTTGCATAACATTCGGGTGTTACCAGAACCGCTACCGTCATGCGCTGGCGAATTTCAACCGCCAAAACGCCGCCCTAATTTGCTACTCATTTGCAACCGCGCTTCTTCGTACCATTCTAGCAGACAAATTAAGAAGCGTTCAAATCGAGTTTTCAGCTGAACTTATACCAGGTAATCAGTGCACCAAAGAAGCGCCGATGACAAATCTTTACTTTGTAAGCAAGCGCTGAATGAAGCTTCACTCCCTTTTTATCGCTAGGCGACCCAAGGCCCGCGTATCGCTTTATATATTTCTTGGCTCAAAACCGTTAGCACGACGCGCAAAGCTTTCTGCGAGCCTTAAATTCTCAGTGCAGTCAAACTTGTCTTTTTTTTTTATTGTAGACCTTGCGTCGCCAAACTTTCAGCTTATGAAAACAAATGTCGCAGGAACTGCTTGGCACAAAGCAGCCTAGTTGTGCGAGTGCCAGCGCTGCTTGGCGATCATGCACGGGCCAAGGTTTACTGCGTGTGAGATCATATGCAGAAAAGAAAGAAAGGAGCAAAAGCTGCACGGAACAAGGCGCTGCGCTTCTCGAGAACCGTGCTGGATCCTCGAATTGCATGCGCATGGCAAGAGTGATTCGGCGGAATCGCCGCGAAGGCCCCAGCTGTCACTGCGCTTGCGCGCCCCAAGCGCCCCCGAGAAGCGCTCTGCTGAGCGCTGGCCGCACGGTGCGGTGTATAAGCTGGAAGTGGACGCTTCTGTACAACCGTGGGTTTTGCGTATCACACCAGGAATGAGCAAGGAATCTCTCCATATAATTATCGGGAAAAAACATTTTAAAGGTTATGCATTTTAAAGGCCTTTGCGTGCTGCGTGCGCCACAACCAAATGCAGAAATTGATTAACACCGTACAAAAGACACAAGCGCGTGCACATAAAATGATGCAAGCACACCGCTTCTGTTATTTTTACGTGTGCGTCTTTTGCGAGCGGCTTCACCAATAGCACGGCTAACAAACGAGCCCATTATTCCATACTAAGCAACTGCAGAAGCCGAAAGCTCACTGTGTCCGCTGTGTTTTTTGTGATAATTCACTGTTCCCGAAATTCCCTGTGACATCGCAACGATTCCCTTTTTCCCTTTCGTCCAAAATGACGGCTTAAAATTCCCTGACAAAGGAAAAATTTCCTGCACGGAACATCACGGCCGGGACTGAGAGAGGGGGAGACAAGCTACACGCCAGTGTCGCCGGATCCCGCGTAACAGCGTTCCTCGCGACTGCAGCTCCTTGGGAACCTTATTGGGCGCGAGGATAGGGTGCCTTGATGCGCGTTTTGTCCGCTTTAGGGTGAGGACATCTGCGGCGTCTACTGCGGCGCGCCTACCATATTTGAGCCCACGGCTTCTTACCGGCGTCTCACCCCTCTACGGCAGCTGCGCTGAGAGGCACGAGACGCGGGGCGAAAAATGGCGTCGTGGCGGCATCAGCCCCTTCAAATAATGGCAACACCCTAAGGGGGGCGCACACATCGGGGCACACTTCGCGAGGACAAACCGTGGCGCCGTCATGCGGAGGCGTCCGTGTGACGTGCAAGGTTGGATTGCTCCGCCAGCCCACTCCCGCTCAGCCCGCAGCCGCTTTCGCGTCTTTATTATTATTACTGTGGTACTCCACTACGACGAAATCAGTATAATACCGCTGTGGCTTCGTCACTGACTGCACGAAATGGTAAATAACAGCTCCGAAAAAATAGTAACTACCTCAAAATGACTTAGACACCACCTTGACTGCCGGCGTCAGGTTCGACGGCCTCGATATGGAGGCCATAGGGGCAGAGCGCGCTTCTTTTGTAAAAGGTTAAGAGCCACTGAGTCGCGTCTCCCAGGACTACTAAGAAAGTTTGACCAACCATGCAGTTTGTGTCGAATTGAAACTAAGAATCTAATGGGGTGTGACGTGTGCTTCAGGCGAGGAAACATATCTTTGCTGCAAGCAATGCGTGCAACTTGACCACCGCGTAACTTGATTCATTCTTGGTTCGCATCTAAAAACGGGTCATGGTTGACGCGAGAAAGAAATTGGGCAAATTTACATTCCTCTTCAGTACATATAGCCCTACAAAGCATGACGCAAGTGCTTTCTCCGCTCTGTGGGAAGAGACCAGCATGCAACCGCAACCTGATTGGAAGCCAACGCACAAGAGGCACGCGCGCACCTCGGTCGGAGTTGTAGCATTTTACATAAGCGCAAGTATGTCTGCAGCAAAATTTTAATATTTATCTATTGCTTCTTACTGCGCGAATGTTCTACTGTTGTCGCACGGTGTATTTTCGATCGCCATCTAGCCCATCGGGATGAAAATTTTCAACAATTTACTCCGTTCTGCAGTTGGCACAAAGGGGCCAATCGCGATCGAAAAATACGGTCCCGATAGGACGCGATTGCGACAGTAAATGCACCGTGTGTAGCCGACCGTATTAGAATAGAAAATTGAGCGAGTTGGCATTGATTCATACTTAGGACTGTGCAGCGCTCACGAAAAGGGACAAGGGACAGAAGAAGTACACAGGACAAGCACTTGTCCTGTGTACTTTTGTCCCTTGTCCCTTTTTGTGAGCGCTGCACAGTCCTAAGTACGACTGACTGTATTACTTTGCGCATTTGAATGACTTAGCATGCTGCAACGGGCGGCTTACTGTGGTTCTCATACAATTTTATGCTTATGAAGCTAAAAAAAACATGGAGGCGAAGCAGATGTACACACAGGACAAGCGCTTGTCTTGTGTGTATGTCTGCTTCGTCCCCGTGACCCCCCCCCCCTTTTTTTTTCGCGGGTCAACAGCATGACCAGGTCCAACTAGGTCAGATAGCTGTGTTGGCAATTTTATGTTTCAATAAAAATGCCATTGTCCGGCATTTACAACTTCGTTGATAAGCAGTATGACACTTCGCAGCTGCTGTTAAAAGGATAATCAATGCCTGAGGCCAGTGTACTTAGATTTACGTGCACGTTAAAGGGACTGTCTACCGTCCTTCATCGCCTTTCTGTGTTGTACCGCAATAGAAAGCCTACAGTCTAAAGTGTCCAACCTTGCAGCGGTTCTCTGGAAAGTGAGTAGAAATTTTTAAAACAGAATTTTTCGATCTGCGTTCGGTCTTCTTCCATTGGCATGAAACATGCCCACAACACCCATGTATCCCAGGGTCCACATACGTGGACCCTGGGATGCAAAGGGTGAATTGGATGATGGTATACATAGGCGGTGCGGTGTACAATGCAACATTCCTTTAGGAGGAGCTCGATGGCGTTTCAGAGAAAGAGGCGGCCACGGTTTCATAGTAAGTAATTCACGTGATGCGCCATGTTGCAGAACGATGAATAATTTCTGTGGTGCCAAAAAGACGATATTATAATGAGGGAGCCCACAGCGGAGGCTCGGCAAATTTCAGCCTCCTGCGGTTCTTCACTGACATCGTGCAGCACACGGGTTATTAGCATTTCGCCTTTACGTCGCAGAATGAGCTGGTCAAAGGGAAGCAAGCGACGCCTTTCGCGGCAGGGTTGCCAAGTCGAAAAGGCAAAAAATAGCCAGGAAATTGGAAAAAACTAGCCAAGAAGTAGCGAACTTGAGCCAAGGGCAGTAAGAGTAGCCAAAACTAGCCACGCGTGTGTGAAAACAAGTTCTCCATTTTATATTTAAATCACTAAATGCCATGGCGTGGAAATTTAAGTAAATGCTGAAAGAACCCTGAAAGTCATCATTGCTGAAATCAAGAGCATAAAATGTTGACTTAAGGAATCACGAAGCTTCTTGCGCTGGTCATGCGTCTTGACTTTTCCTAAAAGGACTAGAAGTACCAGCCATGAGGCGACAATGAGTACTGTGCTCAAGATCACAGCATCAATCGGTTCTCGCGCGATGACCGAGCAGATATTCAACATATCTTTACAGAGGGCTGGCCTGGCGTATCGCCCCTATGTCAATCCTGCGTAGAAAAAGAAGTAATGGAACACTATCTTTTATTATGTTGCTGATATTCATTACTTAGAAAAACACTTCTCGGTATCCCAAGATAGGGTTAAACTTGAGAACTCAATTTCGATGCTTCTCTGATGTTGTCATAGGGATGCCTATGATGGGGTGCGTAAATTATTCAAGTCACTAAACTAAGTAAGAAATAAAATGTATTAAAATCTAGTAGTGTATCTATTCTAAACTGGTGTGGTCAAAAGAATATGTAAAAGACATGCAGCAATTATTGTGCGACTGCTTGCGCAATCGAACAATAAGTGCTGTATGTCTTTTGTATATTCTGTGTTGTTTTCATTTGTTTTTAAAATCATTATGCATTATTGAAATTATTATCTAAAATGTTCAGATGACGATGCCTTGGCCAATCCCCCAGAGTGAGTATGTGCCTAGTTGAAGAGGAAAAAAAACGAACAAACCTATTCCCGAGTCGCAGTCGGTGCGAAATTTTGAAAAAAAACACAGGCACTTGATCGGATATCCGATTTATAATGTCAACGAGTGCAGAGCATCCTGGACACGGAGCGCTTTCGATTTACTTCCAACTGCAGTTTAAGCTTGCATTCAGCAACGGCGTGGTCTGCAAAATGAGGCCTCACGCAACATTTTTCCCCGAGTTCGAGCCACTATCCAAAGCCTTATTTTATGTAACGCAGCAGCCGAATTCAATTGTGGGGGTTCGAAACACGCCTTGGCCGCCATGTTTTGGCACCGCATACTCGAACGCCCGCGGCTGCGACGTCACAAGATATTGATAGCTTGGTTCAAATTGAAAAAACAAGAAAGTAGCCACAAACTAGCCATGTAGCCAAGGTGCTTTTTCTGCCGCCACCGGCCTAAAAATGTGGCCAAATTGGTGCAAAGTAGCCGAACCTGGCAACCCTTCTTCGCTGTGGCAGGTGGTAGCGCAGATGTTTCAGCGTACCGTGTGAGGTTGTCTATGGCGACTAAGATGCACCGGTTGCTGTCAGTACTGTTCGGACCGAAAAGATCAATTGCAACGCAGTCGAACGATTGGGCAGACCAGTGGTTGTAGAGGAGCAGAGGCGGTGTCATGCGGCATTGCCACAATTGAACATACTGGCGAACGTATCGATACACGAATCGCTAGCAGTACCTTAGGCGAAGACGGGAGTAATAGACAGCTTTAGTTTCACGTACGTAGAAGAGTTCACATACGCGGAGCTCCTGCGTGTCTTCACTACGCATGCGCAGTACGTGGAGGCCGCCCACGCGTCTTGCGGACGCGTGTGAGATCTTCGCGCTTGCGTTGTGTGCTCTACGTACGTGAAAGTCCTACGGGGCGCTCTCGCGAGATCACGAAGCTATCGAGAGAGGGTAGGTCGGCAGTTTTCAAGATGGTGGCACACCGAAAGAATGCTCTGAGCGGTGCTTCGCGCCTAACGTTTTCGAAAAGTGACGACTTTGACGTGCTTCGTGACGTTTGAGAGCGCAACCCAATCGAAGCCAGGATGCGGTATTGATTGAGATGACTGAAGTCGCCGTGCGCCTGTCGACGGCCAGGGAAAATGTGTTCAGTGCCCGCACCTGACCGTACGTGAAGTGCGCGATCGTGTGAACAGCAGCAGCTGTGATTTTCAGTTGCGTCTCCACGTCGTCCGCGTCGATCCTCCATATCGTCCGGCGAGCCCCTAAATACTGTTGCTCTGTCTTCGTTATGAGGACGTGGTCAATTCGAGCCCAAGACAACATTCACAACAAATGTAGGTCACAGTGCACGCTCAGAGGTATTTTTCTGCTCGAATGTACGTGGCGAATGTGTATGTCTGCCGTGCGTGTCTTCTGCGCGCTGAGCATCCCACGTTGAACATGCGACCGCTCGCCGAAGGCCTCTTTGCTTTTTCGAGAACATGACTGGCTAGGAAACGCTCAAAAAGCGCGTTTCACGTGAATAAACGGAATTCGTCTTCTGGCCTCCGTGTTGGTCGCGTTCTTCGATTACCGGCGGTCGTTCTGCCGCCGAATACGCAACACCCTGCGACAATCTGCATTGTTCGCCTTCTTCGGGTTGAATATTTCGCTGTAGTACTATAGTATGTGGAAGCTCCGTGGCGCTGCGTCTGCGTACGTGAAACTATAAACAGAGCGGATGCGTGCCGCGTGATGTACGCAGATGATGGCATGTGATATTTAATGGCGCAAGGGCCAATGATGGCCAAAGAGCGCCAGGTCATGGGACAGACGATGTGATCAGTGATGATGTTTAGTGGCTGTATAAGGGCCTGAAATTCTGCGCACTAAAGGTGCGTAAAAAATATAATTGTTAAAATCATGAAAGTGACGTGAAATATGCGTGATGAGGATGAGTGATAAGCGATCATGGTAATAAAATGAAAAATGTGGCATTAGCACCGATACCTCGTCGACACCCTTGACTCCAAGGGCTGGGAGGTTAGTGCTTTCTGAATTGTACATACCGCAGCAGCAACCTCTGCTGAGAGGCCGTGCTACGGAGTCCCTGGGCATATAACGTTAAAAGTTCTTACATCTTTTAAAAATTGAGAGTTCATTTCCTATTAGCATTGATGGATGAAGTGGTGTGCGTTGTTGGTATATAATGCAAAGTGTTTTTTCCTGTAATACTCCAGTCCTGCGCATTGTACGAGTACGTGCAGCACTGTTAGTGGTCCACCATATCTATCGCACCTCGGTGGGTCGCCACCGGAAAGAAGGTGTGCGTGTGTGCTGTGTGTGTGTCCTATTTTATGTCTGCAAAATTTGACATCTGTACGACGTGTTTTTCATATGGGTGGCCAGTGTTAGGTATGGCTTCACCAAGTGCAATTTATATCGTGTTTCACTGTCCCACAAGCATTGCCAGTAAGCCCTGAGCTTTCGTTTCAGGAATGGTTTTAGGTCTAGAACAGGGGCAGCTATAGATGTATCGGCAACGTTGTCGTAGGCGGATGCAGTAATTGGTCCGCCAACACGTTTCCTTGGATCTCGCGGTGCCCTGGCACCCAGCACACCACGACATGCTGTCCGAGTGCATAGACAGTGCATAACAGTGAGAAAAGTCACAGTTTCGCCGCAACGGCGAAGCAATGAATGCGATAGCAATAAATTGGAATGTAACGCAAAGAACGGAAAGCAGCTCGAAATTGCCAGCGCGTCGCTCGAGCCCAAAGGACGCACGAAAAGAACACACACAGGACGAGCGCGAACTATCATGCGTCACAGCTCGACACTGGAAGCGCACTGCTCAAACATAAAGCAGGACGCACGAAACGAATGAACAGGTACACACAGGACGAGCGCGAACGAACTGTACCAGTCGTTACTTATTTCCGTTTGAACAGCGCGCCTCTTTCGCAAACGCGGCCGCTGCAGCGTCGAAGCGACCTTCGTACGCTCTGTCACTTCAGCGCAGACATCGCCGGGAGAGCACAAGACATACAACCCCCCGCTCCCCCGCCAGCCGCCCCCTTCTTTCCTCAAGATAAGGGCACCAAGGCGACCACGTTCGCAGGAACGGGGTCACGATCTTTAAAGCGCGCCACGCGCGGACATCGCTTCATCTACGTGGTAACTCAGAAAGGATACTGATGTGAGAGGTGTATATAAACAAGACGAGCGCGAACTAATTGTGACAGTTGTTACTTATTTCTGTTTGAACAGCGCGCTCCTTTCGCAAACGCGGCCGCTGCAGCGAGCGAAGCGAAGCACCCCACCGGCCGCCCATTCTTTCCTTGAGATAAGCGCACGAAAGCGACGACGCCCTGTAGAGCGAACAGCAACGGCGTTCGCAGGGGCGGGGCGACGATCTTTAAAGCGCGCGCGCACGTCGCGCCATCTATGTGGCCACTGAGAAAGCATCCTGAATTACATGGTGTATATAAATAGCTCGCCGTTAGCAGGCTGAAAGACTGTGCTGTCGTGGCCTAACATCTAACGCGGCGGTCTGCAAAGCGAGAGGTCGCCCGTTCGATTCCGCGCGTCGGGAAGAATTTCTGAATTATTTTTCTTTGTGGCTTTTCTATATATATATACACATATACATATACGGTGAATGACGGCGGCCACCGACGGCAAAAATCAGCCGAGACTGTCCATATAATTGCTATCGCAATAAAAGTGAGACAAGGACAGGATTTTTATGTATTTTCAATGTTTTCAAAGCCTTTACGACGCTTAGGGAGTCCGTGTATGTAACTGCATTTTGTAGTTTTAAATGTTTAATGTGTTTCGCGGCCACACATATCGCATAAGTCTCAGCTGTGAAGATACTTGTATTCGGGTGCAGAACGTCGGCATCCGAAAAACCGCTGCATAGGATACACCACTGTGAGACTTTGAGGCATCGGTGAAAAAATCCGGACAAGTGTATTTGTGCCGCAGTTCGAGGAAGTACGTACGGATATGTGCGATAGGCGCGTGCTTTGTAACTTCCTCGAAGGATGTATCAAAATCTAAAACCTGTCACTGCCCCGGCGGGAGACGCACAGCCGGAGCCATCAGACGGTGTTCAAGAAGTGACACATCAATTTCCTCAGCCAGGCCCCTCACACGAAGTGAGTAGGGGTGTCTCACCGCCGGACGGTTGTTAAAGAGGGCAGAACTGGACAGATCATTGATAGTGGAGTGTGAGGGGTGTTCGTTGTTTGCGTTCACCTTGAGAACATATGCGAAAGACATGTAGGATCTCTGCAAGTGGAGCGACCACGCATTGGATTCGACATAGAGGCTTTCTACCGGGCTTGTCCGAAAAGCACCCGTCGAAAGGCGAATGCCCAGGCGGTGGACAGGATCAAGCATCTTCAATGCGCTTGGTGTCGCGGAGTGATAAACAACGGCCCCGTAATGGAGGCGCGTGCGGATGAGGCTTCTGTACAGATTCATCCGACACTTCCTATCACTACCCCACGCAGTGCGTGATAGTAGTTTTAGGATATTTATTGTTATTATGCACTTGTTTTTTATATACTTGATATGTTATATAAATGTGAGCTTGTAGTCGAGAATTTTTCCTAGAAATTTATGCTCCGCTTCTACAGGTAGCCGTTGACCATGCAGGTCAATTTCGGGATTCGGGTGGAGACCTCTCTTTCTAGAGAAGAGAACACAGGTGCTCTTTTGTGGATTTAACCGGAATCCGTTCTCATCTGCCCATTTCGACACCTTGTTCAGACCAAGCTGGACCTGCCCCTCACAAATCGCTAAATTGAATGATTTGAATGCTATCTGGATATCGTCCACATATGTACAATGAAACATAGTTCGTGGGATGGAAAGATGCATCGAGTTCATTTTTTAAATGAAAAGCGTACAGCTAAGCACACCACCTTGTGGTACGCCCGTTTACTGCACAAACGGTCGTGACAGCGCATTGCCCACACGAACACGGAATGTGCGTTTCGACAAATAACTTTCGATTATATTTGACATCCGGCCACGTATGCCTAAGTGTGAGAGGTCTCTCAGTATTCCAAAGCGCCACGTCGTGTCATACGCCTTTTCCATGTCGAGAAATACTGAGAGAAAGAATTGTCTGTGGACAAAAGCCTCGCGAATTTGTGCCTCAGTACGTACGAGGTGGTCAGTGGTGGATCGACCTTCTCGGAAGCCGCACTGATATGGATCAAGCAGCTTGTTTGATTCTAAGAAATGTGTTAAGCGGTAGGTAATCATTTTCTCAAACACTTTGCATAGGCAAGTTGTTAATGCTATAGGCCGGTAGCTGGAAACACAGGATGGATCCTTTCCCTGTTTCAGGATTGGAAGACTATGGCCTCCTTCCCAGTAGAGGGCATCTCTCCAGAGGTCCATATAACATTGTATAAGGAAATGAGGGTTTTCTGTGTTTCGGAGGGCAGGTGTTTCAGGATCTCGTATATGACTCGATCGGAACCAGAAGGAGACTTAGTGCAGCTGTTTAGTGATGCCAGAAGTTCTGCTAAGCAGAATGGTTGATTATATGCTTCGTTTTTTGTGCATTTTCGTTCTAACTTTTGTTGTTCCATGTGTGCGTTGTACCTTTGAAATGTATCAGAGTAGTGTGATGAATTGGATATGTGTTCGAAGTGTGCGCCCAGAAAATTAGCTTGGTCTTCCAAGCTTTCTCCTTGGGTGTTTACCAGGGGCAGTGAACATGTTTGTTGGCCTTTGACTCTTTTTAGCTTGTTCCATACTTTCCCCTCGTCTGTGTAAGAGTTGATACGTGTTATAAATTTTGCCCAACTCTCTCGCCTTGCTTGTCGGCGCGTTCTCTTACCCTGTAATTTGACATGCTTGAAGTTTTCGAGGTTTTCTGCTGTTGGAGATTCGCGTAGCATACCCCATGCTTTGTTTTGCTTTCTTCGCGCTTTTCTGCATGCATCGTTCCACCAAGGAACCCGGCGTTTTGATCCTGCACCGATCGCTTCAGGAACACACTTGGAAGCGGCATCAATTAAAAAAAGCTGTAAAGTACTTCACAGCGTCTTCTATGCTTAGAGCAGACATGTCGGCCCATGACATGTGCGTCAGGGTTTGGTAAAGTTCCCAATCGGCTGAGTCAGCCTTCCACCGAGGCGCCTGCGGAATAAGTTCGTTTTCAGTTGGTGCGCTCAGGACGATCGGGAAATGGTCACATCCGTAAGGGTTTTTAAGAACATTCCATTTAAAATAGGTTAAAAGCGAGGGTGATGAAATGCTAAGATCTATGGCGGAGTATGATTTCCTTGCGAGGCTAAAATACGTGGGCTCCTTCGTGTTCAAGAGACATAAATTCAATAACACGTCCTCGAGCGTCGCAGCGAGAATCCCCCACAGGACATTGTGTGCGTTAAAGTCCCCAAGAATCAAATAGTGCTCTGGTAGCTCACCGATTAATAATTCTAGGTCCCGTTTGTGGAGCTGAAAGTGTGGTGGTATGTAAAGTGAGCCAATGGTTATTAGTTTTGTGAAGAGGTTTATTGGTCGTTGAAAGACGTAATGGTCGTCAGCGGCAAGCAAGCGAGAAGAAGCGTCCAGAGGCACAGCGGCGATCCGAAACACGAGCCGAGCGAGCCGAGCGTTGGCGATGCTGCTGGATGGAGGCGCATCTTCTTCTTCACAATCGCCCCCGCTGAAAAAGGAGCCATCCTGGCGACCTAAGAAGTTTCAGGTAGAGGCTCATGGTACGGCTTGAGGCGGGAAACATGGACGATGTCACGTCCACGCCGGCGCATGTCATCCGATCGAGAAACTGGCTCGATAAGAAAATTAACTGGAGAGGTTTTCTCCAAGATGGTGTAAGGGCCCTCGTACCTTGGAACGAGCTTCGAGGAGAGTCCCGGAGTCTGGTATGGGACAGAGAGCCATACGAGAGACCCTGGGGCATAGCTAGGGTCTGGAAGTGAAGTGCTGCGGTTTTCTTTCTGTCGCTGCTGCTCTTGCGAGGTAAACGTGCGGGCGAGCTGGCGGCACTCTTCGGCTTGTCGAGCAGCTTCGGAGACAGGTGGACACTCGGAAGCATCAGGACGGTAGGGAAGTAGGGTGTCAATAGTATGTGAAGGCTCGCGTCCGTAAAGGAGAAAGAAAGGCGAAAATCCGGTAGTTGTTTGTATCGCGGTGTTGTATGCGAATGTTACATCAGGGAGAACACGGTCCCAGTTGGTATGGTCAGATGCGACGTACATCGACAGCATATCACCCAGGGTGCGGTTAAACCGTTCCGTGAGCCCGTTAGTCTGCGGGTGGTATGCTGTGGTTGTCCGATGAATGACGTGGCATTCCGAGAGCAGAGCTTCGACGACCTCGGAGAGAAAAGCGCGGCCTTTGTCACTAAGGAGCTCTCGAGGGGCGCCATGTCGAAGGATAAAGTGACGTAAAATGAAAGAGGCGACATCCCGAGCGGTAGCGCTAGGCAAAGCGGCAGTTTCGGCGTAGCGTGTCAGGTGGTCGACAGCCACGATAATCCACCGGTTGCCATCTACGGTCATTGGAAGGGGACCGTAGAGGTCAACGCCGACGCGATCAAATGGCTTGGCAGGGCATGGAAGCGGCTGCAATGCGCCGGTCGCACGTAAAGGTGTCGATTTGCGTCGTTGGCAGTCAGGACAGCACTGCACGAATTTCCGCACAAAATTGTACATGCCGCGCCAGTAATAGCGATGGCGAAGGCGCTCGTATGTCTTGAACACCCCGGCATGGCCACATTGCGGATCGTCGTGAAGAGAGGCGCATACTTGTGATCGCAAGCTGCGTGGAATGACCAGTAGCCATCGGCGGCCATCGGCAGCGTAGTTGCGGCGATGAAGCAGTTGATCGCGGATGGTGAAATGGGAAGCTTGACGACGGAGGGATCGAGATACAGGAATGGTGGATGTTCCACATAGATAATCAAGAAGAGAAGCGATCCACGGGTCACGACGTTGTTCGGTGGCAATGGAGTCGAGATCGAGAGATGACAAGGGGTGGACGCATGTGGTTGCGCACGCTGGATCTGGCGGTAAAGGTGAGCGGGAGAGGGCGTCAGCGTCAGAGTGTTTGCGTCCGCAGCGGTATACGACGCGAATGTCGTACTCCTGGATGCGAAGTGCCCATCGCGCTAGGCGGCCAGAAGGGTCCTTCAACGTGGCGAGCCAGCAAAGCGCGTGGTGATCGGTTACTAGATCGAACGGGCGGCCGTATAAGTACGGCCGGAACTTTCCAAGCGCCCACACCAGAGCCAAACACTCTTTTTCAGTCACGCTGTAATTCGTTTCGGCTTTCGTCAGCGTGCGACTAGCGTAGGCGACGACGTATTCGGAATAGCCGGGCTTTCGTTGAGCGAGGACAGCGCCAAGCCCGACCCCGCTGGCGTCTGTGTGTACTTCGGTAGGAGCCGTCGGATCGAAGTGACGAAGAATAGGTGGGGAAGTGAGCAGGCGGCGCAGTGTAGCGAAGGCTACGTCACATGCAGAGGACCAGGAGGAGAAGTTCACGTCGCCGCGAAGAAGCTGGGTTAACGGTGACATGATGGATGCAAAATTGCGAACAAAGCGCCGGAAATAGGAGCATAGACCTACAAAACTTCGAAGTTCCTTCATGGTCGTGGGCTTAGGGAATTCCGCGACTGCACGAAGTTTTGCAGGGTCAGGTAATACGCCCTGTTTGGACACGATGTGGCCTAAGATGACGAGCTCCCGGGCAGCGAAGCGGCATTTCTTGAGGTTAAGCTGAAGGCCAGCGTTGGTCAGACAAGTCAAAACGTGCCTGAGGCGACGGAGGTGTGTAGGGAAATCATGGGAGAAAACCACGACATCGTCGAGGTAACACAGGCACATAGACCACTTTAGACCACGTAGTGTATTATCCATAAGTCGTTCAAACGTAGCAGGCGCGTTACAAAGTCCAAAGGGCATGACGTTAAACTCGTATAGGCCATCAGGTGTAATAAACGCAGTCTTCTGGCGATCGGCTTCAGCCATAGGAACTTGCCAATAGCCAGACCGCAAGTCCAGTGACGAGAAGAATTCTGCTCCGTGAAGGGTGTCAATGGCGTCGTCAATGCGCGGCAAAGGATAGACGTCCTTGCGGGTTATCTTATTCAAACGACGGTAGTCCACGCAAAACCGGATAGATCCATCTTTCTTACGCACCAGTACGACAGGAGACGCCCAGGGACTGTGCGATGGTCGAATAACGTCTCTACGAAGCATGTCTTCGACTTGGTTGTTAATGACGCGGCGCTCTTCAGCGGAGACGCGGTATGGTCTTTGACGCAGCGGCTGGTGTAAACCGGTGTCGACGTAATGTTGTACTTGCGACGTGCGGCCCAGTTGAGGTTGCGACACATCGAAAGAATTCCGGAACTCGTGCAGAAGAGCAAGTAGGTCAGCGTGTTC
Source organism: Rhipicephalus sanguineus (assembly GCF_013339695.2). NCBI lineage: Eukaryota > Metazoa > Arthropoda > Arachnida > Ixodida > Ixodidae > Rhipicephalus > Rhipicephalus sanguineus. Next base: position 315,372,009 of record NC_051176.1, read on the forward strand.
GGCAGGGGTGAGGGTATCGGCGATGGCACTGGAAAATATATCACTGGATGACTCCCCGAGTGCCGACAGGGCATTTGGTGGGTCGCAGCAGTCATCCGGGACGTCAACCAAAGACGAAGAGTCGAGATCTTCCACGCGGCCGAGACATTCGCCTGCAAGCAGCGTGACAGGTGCAGAGAGCGGATTCAAGACGAATATATTGCTGCTGCCGGCGGCGATGTCAATCGTTGCGAAAGGTAGCGGCAGAGCTCTACGACTCGTGAAGACATCGGACGGCGTGAAAAAGACTGTAGCGTCGGTGTGGGCGTTGCAGGAAACAGGGACCAGTGCGAAAGTGCCAGGCGGAATGTCGGTATCCTCACGAACGAGCAGCTTGGGCGGCTGATGAAGAGCGTCAAGTAATGGGGCGTCACACAATGGGGAAAACTCAACTTCGGCGCGTGCGCAGTCGATGACGGCATTATGGCGGGATAGGAAGTCCCACCCGAGGATGACGTCATGCGAACAGGCAGAAAGGACAATGAACTCAACGATGTACAGATTGCCTTCAATGACCACTCTTGCAGTGCAGGCTGCGAGAGGCGTCACTTGCTGCGCGCTTGCGGTGTGGAGCGACAGTCCCGAAAGCGGCGTCGTTACCTTTCGTAATACACGGCAGAGATTAGCGGCTATGACAGAAACGGCGGCGCCGGTGTCCACAAGGGCAAAAGTACGAACACCTTCAACAGTTATGGCGACCACGTTAGTTGGGGAGGAGTGAGGGCTTGGACAGTTCGGAGATGGCGCAGTTCTTGCCTCTTGAACTGCGGCGTTTAGTTTTCCTGGTCGGAGGGTCCGGGCCGGCGACGCATGGGGGACGGCTATCGCCGCCGAGGAGATGGTGAGCGCTGCGGCTGGAAGTCAGGGCGGCGAGTAGGGGCATCGCGCGGTGATGGGCCAGGAACGTATTGGAGGAAGGGCTGGCTTCCGGCTTGCGACGACCGGGCACGGTCGCCGAAAGTTTGGGGGCGACGGCGGCAATAGCGGGCGACGTGTCCAGGAGTGTAGCAGGCCTAGCAAATCGGTCGATTATCAGGCGTCCTCCATGGATTGGCGATTGTCGGTGCTGCCCAAGTGGAAGGATAGACAGGCGGTTGCGTGGGCTGCGAGTGCGTAGTGTAAGGTGGTTGCGGAAGCCTACGCAGAACGTCAGCATACGTGAGGGGCGCGGCTACAGGCTGCACGGCTTGCGCATAGGCGACAGGAGCGGCCACAGGCTCCGATGCAGGCGCGTAGTGAACAGGGCTGGATGGAGGCGGCTCGCGGCGCGCAAGGGGAACAGCGTGGGCAACCTCCTCCGAAATAACAGTGCGGAGCGGGGTGGGCAGACGGGTGGTAGGCTCGTGAGTAAAAGGCATTAAGGAAAGTTGGCGGGCAACTTCCTCGCGGACGAAGTCTCGAACCTGCTGAAGCAACGTCGAATGGTCAGGCATGGTGTCGAGACTGCACAGCGACTCGCCACCCCGTGGAGGCTGCCGAGTCAGAGCGCGCTGCTTCTTCAACTCGTCGTAGCTCTGACACAAGCTGACGACTTCTGAAACTGTGCCCGGATTCCTAGCCAAGAGCATTTGGAATGCGCCATCGTCAATGCCCTTCAGGATTTGTTTGATCCTGTCAGCTTCGGGCATGGTGTCGTTGACACGTCGACAAAGGTCGACGACGTCCTCAATATAGCTTGTGAAGCTTTGTCCAGTCTGCTGTGAGCGGACGCGCAAGCGTTGCTCTGCGCGCTGCTTGCGGACAGCTGGTCGACCGAATACTTCAGAGCAGGACGTCTTGAAGACGGTCCATGTGGGGATGTTCTGTTTGTGGTTGTTGTACCACAATTCGGCGACGCCAGTCAGATAAAATATGACGTAGCCTAGCTTGTCGGGGTCATCCCACTTATTATGCGCGCTCACCAGTTCGTAGTGGTCAAGCCAGTCTTCCACGTCGGTCTCATCTGCACCGCTGAAGACCTTTGGGTCCCGGAGCCGAGGAAGCCCGGTGCAGGTGACGGACAGGGACGAAGGCGCCGGTGGGTTTGCGTGGTCAGTCATGATCGGCGGTAGCGTCCGGCTACGCAGCTCCAGGGTGTAGCGACGGGGATGAACAGCACCCTCCACCAAATGTGAAGAGGTTTATTGGTCGTTGAAAGACGTAATGGTCGTCAGCGGCAAGCAAGCGAGAAGAAGCGTCCAGGGGCACAGCGGCGATCCGAAACACGAGCCGAGCGAGCCGAGCGTTGGCGATGCTGCTGGATGGAGGCGCATCTTCTTCTTCACAGTTTATTTAAAAGAACGGCTCGGATGGCAACTGCCTCAAGGGATGTTTGAAGTGCTAGTTGTGCACACGCTACAGTTCTGTCTACTATAATGGCTACGCCACCTAATGACGCCGCAGCATCATCGCGGTCCTTTCGGAAAATGACGTAGTGGCGGAGAAAATTAGTGTGCTTGAATTTTAAGTGTGTTTCCTGTACACACAGCACTTTTAGACTGAGCTTGTGGATAAGTTCCTGTATATTATCGAGGTTTTTAAGAAGGCCTCTTATGTTCCATTGTATATGTGGCTTCATATTAAATGTGAAATGGTGCTGTGTGTACTGTAAGAAAGGGATGAGTGTTCACGTGCATTATTTTCTCTTTCAGGAGACGGGACCGCCGTCCGGCCCCCTGATGAGTTGTTTTGTTTTCGCGGCACGGTCTGAAGAACCGCGCCGTTCTTTAGGCACCTAAGCTGCCGACGTCGTGTCCATTGCCTCTTGCGAGGCACTGGATGCCCGCAACCGCGAGCTGGCAGTTAGGTTTTCGGGCCTCACCTGGTGAGGCGCGGCCTTGAGACCCGATGACCCTGGAGTCGCCGGGCTCTGTTCGCGAGTTGGCGGAGTAGCCTGAATTACTGCCGCCTTGGGGGCAGGTGCCACAGCCGATAGTCCGCTCAGGGTGGGCAGGGCAATGGCGGAGGCCGGTGCGGCGCTGCCCCCTGACGCGCCGCACGGGCATAAGTCGTGCCATGAAATGGTGAGCATCTCTTTCTGGCTTCCCTAAAAGAAATGTTTTCTCTCACTTTCAATGAAATGATGTCTTTTTCTTTCTTCCACACAGCACAGGACCGTGAGTACGCTGGGTGGTCACAACAGCAGTTCCTACAGTGAGCTGCAGCCTCACATTTGTCTGACATGTGGTCTTTAGAGGCACACCTGGCACAAGTGGGTTGTCCTTTGCATGTTAGGTAGCTGTGGCCGTACCTTCGACAGTTAAAACATCTGCGTGGGTTTGGAACGTATGGACGGACACTCAGTTTTGTGTAGCCTGTTTCTATGGTTTCTGATAGCTCGCTCGATCCGAATGCTAGTATTAGGCGCTTGGTTGCCTTCTCTTGGTTGTCCCTTCTTATTTTAATTCTTTGTACATTGACGACGTTTTGTTGTTTCCATCCGTCAAGAAGTTCAGTTTCGGAGATGTTCAACAGATCCTCATCTGAGACGACACCACGAACGGTGTTCATGGATCTTGTGGGGTGACTGTCACAGGGATACTTCCAAATGATGTAAGATGAGAGAGATTTTCATACTGGTTTCTGTCTTTGGGCTCAAGAAGAAGATCGCCACTAGCCATCTTAGTTGCCTTGTAACCTGGTCCCAGTTTTTCAGTTAAGCTTCTTGCCACCAAAAAGGGTGAGATCGTTCTCGCGTTTTCGTCTGACTGCTCACTGTGAATAACGTGGTACTTCAAAAAGTGTTCATGTGTGTTGGATAAGAGTTGGAGAGGTGCTTCGGTCCGTACTCTTTTCAGGCTACGATCGGACTTCGAAAAAGATGTGCTTAACATAGCATTCGCGTTACGTTTCGGCGGCGGTGCCAACCACCCATCACCGAGCCCAACAAGGGCACGCGACAGGAAATGTGCGAAGACAAGTCTGCCAGCGCCAGCTGTACACCACCGCTATAACCACATATGGTGAGCCAAGACTGGTCATCCACACAAGGTTAACCCTTGCCGCCATGAAAAATTTGAAGTAAACAGAAGATAGGAGAGGACAGGACAGATGAAAAGTGTGAAGAAAAGAGGAAGATGAGGGGAGAGAGAGAAAGGAAAAGGACACTGCCGATTTCCCCTAGGTGCGTCAGCCCAGGGGTGCCGTCTACGTGAAGCCAGGGCCAAAGGGGTGTGTTGCCTCTGCAAGGGGGGCCTTAAAGGTCCAATCACCCGGCGTCGGCTCAACCACCAGGATCCCCTTTTCCCCGGACACGGCAATGCCACGCACGGCTAGGCGTGGGAGAGGTCTAAACCCCCCGTTGGCTCGGGTTCATGGTGTCGCTACATACAAAACGCCTGCTTGCGCAGACGTCCCTGCGGGGGTGATGTACGCAGAGTTCTCACGTTTGCGTACGCAGAGAATCCACGTACGTGAAACTGAAGCTGTCTAATGTGCCAGCGTCGCCGCATTGGGCGTCATCGTGGAAATAGCTCCAAATCTCCACGCGCAGATGTCAGGAAATAAGCAGTCACCTGCGGCTGTCGGTTAGGTAATTGCGAAGAAACAGCAAGCCTTCACAAACGGCAAGTTGTGGAGTTTGACGACGGTAAGACAAAATGTCAAGCAGAGAAGTCTTGTGCCGCTCGGATGGCATGTCGGTGGTGGTTAGAGATAATGAACATAGTGAGCACACACGGTCAGAAGGCAGTGGCGATCGAGATAGGGCATCAGCGTCTGAGTGTTGCCGTCCCGAGCGATAAGCAACGTTATGTCATGTTCTTGGCGCAAAGACCGACGAGAGAGGTATCCATTTGGGTCTATTTAGTACGATAGCCAGCATGAGGCATTTTCGTCGGTGACGACGTCAAGTTGACGCCCTTAAATTAAGTATGAACTTTACCGATAGCTAAATAATTCTCAAACATTCAAATTCTGTTACAAAGTAATTTGACTTTACCTTTCTTAGTGTACGGCTGGCATATACGACAACATACTCGTGAAAGTCCCATTTGCGTTTAGCGAGTGTGGGGCCAAGTCCGACACCCCTAGCGCTCCTGTGTGCCTCTGTAGGGGCGTTGGGAGCGCAGTGACACAGTATGTGAGGGGAGGTGAGGAGTCGGCGGAACGTCGTAAATGACTTATCACACACGGGATTACAAGCCGTGAGGTCGGTGCTGCCGTCGAGAAGCTGCGTCAAGGGGGAGAACGTTTTAGTATTACTGGTACTGCGCCATACGCAAAGTGTTTCGCATATAGCGGAATACCAGGTATGAACTGTGCATGCGCGCACCTCACAGGAAGCGCCCGAGAAAGATGGCCTCATCGCCTAAAGCGGTTGCCGTCCACCTCGAATGTATCAAGTGGCCGCCGTGCGCTCTGTCGCTCGTTATCTCCGAATTTATTCTTGTATTTGCTTTAGATTCATGTCCTGAAGCTTAGGCAGGAAAGTATTCTGGTCAATTCGGCACCATTTTCGGGAGCTACACTCAAATAATCGATGTTGTAGGCTCAGCGAGTGGCGATGGACGCTTCCTGACTCTCAGAGGACATAGACTACAAGTCTGCTATTTTGGTTTTTTCTCCATAGCTGGCGCCACATGACGTCGTTCCTTTGCTTATCACTTATTTAAAAGCTAGCGCAAGGCGAATAAACCAATCAAAATATAAAGTTAGCCCAAAAAACGTAACTTCGCACTATCTGCAGTATTCCAGTTTGCGGCAGTAATGGCGAGCTTATTATTTTCTACATCGTGCATACGCGGATGCGACGACTAACAGGTACGAGGGCGTTGCTCACGTATTTTGGGCGCACGAGCGCTAAGCCTCGTTTGTGAGTGCTTGCCGGCACACGCTATCCGGTGTTCCGCTACGCCTTTGTGTATAACAGAATACCTGACCAACTAAAACGTTGCAGTCGAAATTGCGGATGAAGCGCTGGAGCACAACCCAATGAAGCTTCGGCGGCGCAAAGGTGTTGGGTCCGTTTGTGTCATTGCATTGGAGCCGATTTAAGGTGAACATCATCCTTCAGGAGGGAGCAATGTGTCCTCGAATGTGCTGCGGTTCCCTCCGGCCGAGGACTGTCCACGCTTCTTCGGCCATGGAGCCTGCTTACGTCGTAGGGAACCAGCGCACTGTCAGGGGATGGCGTCCTTCGCGGCTGCAGAGCATGACCTAACTGGCGTCGTGCTACGACCTCACACTAAGGGAGCGCACGGGATTACCTTGTCTGGGAGCGCTTCCACGCGTCACATGTTATTGAGCCGTGCCGTTCGTCGGCATTAGAGCCGCCGAGAAACGTTATGCTATGCATGCTTACTTGTTCATGAATTTCTCCACCGTGCGCGCTTCGACCGCCTTTATACACCGCGCACGTGGCTCTTCGGCCGGGTCATCGAACAGTCTCGAGGAGCTCATGCGTGCCATCTCGCGAGCTTCACTCCAAGTGGACTGCTTCGCCTCTGCGTTCTCGCACATGTTACCACAGCCGACTGTTTGGGACATTCGGAGTTCCGTGCACCTTCGAAATGACTTTGAGTGGAGACCGTTAATGCGCTTAGCTTTTGCCATGCGTGGCTGGATCATCAGAAATGTCCCGTTGCCATAAGCCGATTTCGTGGGGTCACCGAAGCATGGCGCCGTGACGATAGCCAGGGCTGGCATGTGCGTTTTTGACAGCAGCCTTCATGCGTGCCAAAACAAATCTCTAGCACCGACGGGCACAACCTCAATGCTGCAGACGAGCCCTGCATCTCTCCGCAGAAGGTGTAACGAACTGCACTTCAAACGTAGACATCGGCCGCAGGCTGTGTTTACCAAGGTGCGTATTGGGCTCTTCGTTATGCAACACGATACCATCAGTGTCAGAGTCCGAAACGACATTCTATCCACGGCGTTCGGAGAAGCAGCCCCCAAGCTCGACAGTACTTGGCCACGTATAGGGGCGACGGCCCGCTCGCACTGGGCCTGCTGTCATACCAAGAACCGAACCTGTAGAGTAATTATCTGTAGAGGAACTGAACCATACCAGGAACCGAACCTGTAGAGCAAGCTTTCCTTACAAATTGGGTCAGCATCCTCCGCTGACAGTGAAATTACTAACCGAATACCGAGACAGTACGCGCTTGCGTAGCAACACCGAGTTCAAGAATTCTAAGGCTACAGACTACACAGTATAGTGGAAGACTTGCCTGTGCCTCCTGCGGAAGACGCACTATATGATCACTGGCACGGACCTCGTTCAGTGCGACAAACAGCGGTTCAGATTCCACGGAGTCATTCTCTCTGTTGCGACAAGAAGTCGTCTTGGAACTCCACGGCACAGTCAATGTTGAACACCAAAGGTTTTTGACAGATACCTAAAGAAAGTAGCTACTTTACCATGGTCCAAGCGCAGCCAGTCTCGCCCGCCAGAGACATTTCATATTTCTGCCAGCTCCTAATGCTCAACCCATGATGATCGAGTGTAATGAAGAATAGCAGAGGCATTCCCGCTCGTGCGCCCGCTGTTGGCGACCACGGGAACAGACGAAGAATGACAGAACACCCGGGCCAAAGGACAAGTGCTGGGTCTATTTCTGTGATGTTTATCTATCTATCTATCTATCTATCTATCTATCTATCTATCTATCTATCTATCTATCTATCTATCTATCTATCTATCTATCTATCTATCTATCTATCTATCTATCTATCTATCTATCTATCTATCTATCTATCTATCTATCTATCTATCTATCTATCTATCTATCTATCTATCTATCTATCTATCTATCTATCTATCTATCTATCTATGTAAAAAAAGGAAAGAGGATGTCCATGAATTTTGCATCAACCTCTCGTAACACTTGGAGAGCGGCCCTCCGAATGTAACCAATTATATCTCAAGAAGAAGTTCTACCGTCATGACCTAGTTGCGATTCCTATTTCGAAAAATCACGCAGATGAATATGTGTTGCTAACAGTGCAGAGCCACGTATCAGCCCCTCGAAGCCGCGCGTACTGCTTAGAATGCGTATTCCGTCAGGTCATATGAATTTATATGGGCTGCCAAGAAGCAGCTTTCTGGGTACAGCATGCGCGGACGCAAGCACCCGACACAACGTTTCGTGGCGGCCTAAAGGCAGCCATCGAAGGGGCTCACCTGCTCGGTCCCGCGGCGGCAGCTCTTCTCCGCCGCATTGATCGGTGGCTTCGCGCCACTTAGCCAGAGGGCGCTGTTGCCGGCTGCCTGCTTTGAAAAAAGTGCTTCCATTATTTTCTTGTTATAACTGCAATTCTGCAGGGTCTAGCGTCACACTTCATAATTCGCATTGGCTTACGGAATCTGAAAATGCTTGCAAGCTGTAAGGATTCCCAGGTAAATTCGGTTGAAAATTGAATGTACCACGACAAAGGCTAGTTCAGGAATACTCTGCACCCGATTATGTAAAAACCTGAAGCCATGTCTATGTAGCGTCTCAACATGTACATACCTATTATACTACACCGCATCAGGCAAACGCCAACAGATGCTAGAATTACTGAATAAAGAGTTGAATGAGCGCTTACATATAGAATGAATAACCCTTAACAATGTGCTACCCATTGCTGGCTGGCCATTGCCCATCTTTTCATGGTTGTGGTCAGCTAAGAATGTGCAGTCAATGCTGTGCACGTCCATATCAGCGAAAATAAACAATATTGTGAGAAAAAAGATATTCGCACAGTGTTAAACTCACCTGCACAAACAGTGTTTCAAGGGGGAGTCTGTGGACAGTTGCCTGCTGAAGAATTTAATATGGACTCGGTATTTACCCGAAACACCCTCTCTTTCTATGACGTACGACAAGCGGAATAATGACCCTTTAAATATTTCTGAGGAGGCTATTTCTCTTTGTTACTAAAACTACATCACCAGGTCCAGATATGCTGCCACATGAGTTTTCAAAACGATACTCTGTCTCGCAAATTTTGTTGAAAATTTTTAATACATCACTGAGAGCAGTGCGAAGCGACTAGCTCATGACCAGCCTGTAATGAATTCTGGAGCGAAATTAAATGTTACAAGTTGCCTGTCCGATCTCTATCGCATGCACCGCATGTAATGTATTAGAACATATAATTAATAGGTAATTGGTGCAATACATTGATAATAACAAACTATTCTACAAGAATGAACATGACTTCCGGAAGCGCCCATCAACTCTCACCCAGCTTTCTCAAACAATCCACACATTCGCCACTGCAATAACGCTAGTGAACAAAATGATATGATCACAATAAATTTGTCAAAGGCGTTTGACGCCGTTTGTCATGCAAAACCAATCGAAGGGATGCACAAGCTTGGTTTTTGCTCTAACGATTATAAATATGCCACATTCTACTCGCCTAACGAGTACGCTGTAGAGATATGCACACGTTGCCTGTGACATCCGCAGTACCACGGGTTTCCTGTTTTATTTCTCTTGTATATCAACAAAATTGCAAAAGCGTTTCCTTTGATGTGAGACTGTTGGCGGGTGAGTGTTCGTTATTTACTCGTGTAAAAAGTGTCGCTGGCCACGTATTGGTCATTGATGCTTTCAGTGGTGTGAAACATGGGACATAAACATGGGAAAACTACCTGCATGTCACCACGCATAAGTTAGAAGGTAAAGAAGTAAGCGACATAGTGAGGTAAAATATCTCGCCGTTCAAATCACCGCGAATTTAATTTGGAACAAAGACAATAAAATATTTGTGATTCCGCTGAACACAAACTGAATCAATGCCGATTTCTTGTAAAATAATAGAGCGCCCAACCTTTGAGTATGCTAGCATAATCTGGGATCCGCACAGTCAAAAGCTAGTTGACGAGCGGAAAGGCATCCAGTGATTAGCAGCGAGGTTTATTTGTCCGCGCTATCAGTGACTGCGTTACATCACAGTGCTTACATTCAGACGCTGTCTGCGCGTAGACAGATCGCACGGATTGAAATCCTGCACCAGCTGCATAACATTGCACTAAACCTTCGCGTTAATTTTTACTCCGGCACAAGTGTCACCACCTACTGATCATTCATATCCTATTTTCTACAATGGTACAATAATTAGTGTGTTCAAGTTTAACTTTTTGTGGCGCACAATTACCAAACATAGCATTTGTATATTATCAATCGACTCAAGCTTCTCGGCGACGTTTTTATAACTGCTTTGTACACTGCAGTGTTGCGTGATATGTTATTCCACCCCTGTAACACCCCGGGAGGGCTTCGAGTGTCGTAACTGGGAGAGAAAAGAAAACGCGCCAGTGGAATTGGTGGCGTTCGCCTCACTTTACTACCCCTTGCTATACTGTGCTATCTCTTACCGTTACTTTTGCATATCGATCGGTATCGATTGGTATTGATTGATTGGTAAGGATTGGCCCGATCAAGTCCACATTTGCCAAGTAATGCTCACGTCGTTGTCGATTGGTATTAAACGATTGGTAAAAACATATCGATTGGTATTAAACGTGTATCCAAGCTCAAGTGAGCATAGGCATGTATTTTGCGGCATTTTGATAAATTACTGCGTATTGATTGGTCATCTATCAGCATTGATTGGCTATCGATTACATATCGATCGGTATTACACGTGTATCCAAGCTCAATGCAGCATAGGCGTGCGTTTCGCGACATTTCCATACATTACTGTGTATTGATTTGTCATCGATCAGTATTGATTGGCTGTCGATTACATATCGGGGTATTAAACGTGCACCCAAGCTCAAGCGAGCGTAGCCATGCGTTTCCTGCGCTTTGGGTGCGGCGACGCAAGTAGTTGAGGGTTGCCATGGCGACGCGCAGGGACTTCATTGCTAGGCGAAGTTATTCCAGTCAACGGCTCCAAATGTTCCGGCAGATCCCACGCATAGTGGGAATCGATTTCATGAGAAGCAGTCAGCTGCTTAACCCCATTTCTTTCCTGAGCCACGCTTTGCGAGCTGGATCGTCGTCTGTGTAAATTTTAAGTTGTGTAAGTGGTGGGCATGTCGAGGACTTATCAGGCACGCCGAGTTCGCCTAAAGTCAACACCACCTAGACTATTGACAAGGCCCCTCCAGGGAGAGCGTGACGTCACGCTAGTTGCCCACCTGCACGCACCCCGTCCGTCGTCTCCACTCGTTCTCGTTATATCTGCTATGGGCACTTACTGAAAGCCGGTGTTTCTTTTTTTGTTCTTGCGCGGTCTGCATTTGTTTACGCTTGCCTTTACACCTTACAGGCATCAAACTGTAACAAGAATCAGAAATGCATTTGTAGAAGTGGTTTTATTAGGACGAAAGGCTAAAACCGTCCTACCTCATTCCTTGTTCAAGGTTTTGATTTTTCTGTCAGCAGCATTTTTTTGTGCGGTGCTTTGGATGGTGCAGCAATGCTTTCATTTGGGCCAGTTGGTGCTTCCTTGTAACTTGATTCATAGCTGCGCTAAAAACACGGACAACAGAAGGGACGTACACAGGACGGGCGAGACATCCTGTGTACGTCTCTTCTGTTGTCCGTGTTTTTAGCGCAGCCATGAATCAAGTTACAACTTTGGATGGTGCCGTTTCGAAGTCTACAAAAGTTGTTCAAAGCGGCATTTGTTGCAACACGCACTACATGCCGCACGATAGTCTCAGAGGTATGGCCATTTTCGCAAGTCTTTAGCTCAACATCTCCTAGCAGTGATGTGGAAATGGAGCTGACAATGCCTCGTTGGTTGTTCGACGCGAGGAACGCCTTTGCATTTTCTGCCTTGGTGAGCTTTTCGAAAACAAGCGTTGTCACCAGCATCATGTGCACAGTACATGGCTGCGGAAGCTTTAAGCTTCCTCTTGACAAGCTGTCATTCATTGTGTTAGCTTCCACATCTATGTTCCTGCTCTTCAGAACGAGTACGCTGCTGCAAACAGATCCAGCTTTCTCGGACATCGGCGTTTAGTTCGCGTGTCTTCCACCACGTGCCGCATGGCTTTTATCTTTTTGAATCTCGCGCGAAGTCAAGAGTTGCGTCGTGGCTAGAAATAAAGGAAAGAAACAAAAGAAAAAGAGTTCAGAACACACAGCATCACCTCTTGGCTTGGCCTGCCGCCGTTCTCCGTTGTGTCGGCGACGAAGATAAGACCGGCGAGTTGTGGCGTTAAAATGGCTAGTCATATCCCGTTTCTATGGCAACGACTCGTTTAACGCTGCAGAATAAGAAAACGGCGCTCGACAACACCGGAGGTATCGAAAGTGCAGCCAAACGGGTTCATTTATTCCCTTTTTTTTAACAGCAGGTGTGCAATGGCCGCCGTTTGTCCGGTTTGCGGCGTAGACACCGTGTCGGGGTCGCGTCGGCGCGGCCACGTCAAGCGAAATTAAGAATAGCTGTACTTAGTTAAGGTAATGTAACCGTTGACAAGCCTTATTAAGCTATGTTGAGCATGGTAAAACCTAATTAGTTTCACATAACTAAGCAAATGAAATCACAGCTCAATAAATCCTAGTTCAGCCGAGCTGTGATTTTCGTGTGCAGAGTCATGCCGAGTGCGGTAATACGTGCCGAGCTTAGTCTAATTAACACTAATTAAGAGTGAGTGTAACTATCGGAAAATAAGCTAATTAGCTAATTAGGCTTAGGTTGACTTGGGATGCAAGCTAATCGGGACCAAGCCTCGAATATGCAAGTAAATATATCTAATAAAAGTAATCAACTATATTTAAGGCTAGATTGACTTGGGATGCAAGCTATATATGACCAATCCTGGAATATTCAAGTGAGGTCAGTTAAGCTCATTGAGGTCAATAGGGTACCTGGTGCTGTGATTGCCAAGCGATCCCCAATGGAACCCGCCCAATACGTAGTCAATACTCGTGAATTACAGTGTGATCACGTGAACACTTTTGTGTATGGGCTTGTGATTTTATGTATGGCTAGTCAAGCCAGGTCCAGCCGAGGGCCCACGAGCTCTGCTCTGCCAAAGTTTTGCGCGACTCAGCGCAAGCGGCGCAACTATGTTGCTGGATCGAAAAGCTCAGCCGATGGCAGATATCGAGGGGTTGGCGTACATTTAACAGTCTAATGACAGCATTTCGCAATATGGAGCTCTAAGTTTCTTAGTTTGTAGCGTGTGGTCACTTGCCTTCCCCGTGTTTTTAAGCTGTTTACTTCCAGTTAGGTTTCTCTGGCTACAGAGAAGGTGGTGATACTTCTTACAATAATTGTTGTGGTTTTACGCCCCAAGAACACGATGTGATTGTGAGTGACGCTGTAGTGGAGGGTCGCCGATGGTTCGACATCGTGATGTTCTTTATCTTGCATTACATCTAAGCTCACGGGCTTCTAGCATGTTGCGTCCATCGAAATTCTCACGCCGCCTCCGAGATTCGCTTCCGTCACCTAACACGCTGTTGCAATATATGACTCCAAGTGGAAAGTAATGAATTTATAAGGTGTTGGCTCGCGGCACGTACAAATCGGCTCATATCACAAATAATCACGCGCGTGTACTACAACAAAAATGTGTCTTTTGACCATTTTGGCTTGCCACGTATATGGCCCTTTTTTAAAGGGTCACGTCAGCTCTCTATGGAGATCAGCATACACTCTTTGCAGAGTCGCGTGACCCACAAGAGAGTCACCGTGCCACTTTAAAGAGAGTCACATACGTGGCAAGTCAGGAGTCCCCGACGGGAGTCACACACACTCTGTTTTCTTGGAGTGTACGGATCTGCTGCTCACCGGCTCCGTCCAACGAAGTGCGCAAGGAAACAAGAAACACTACCTAAATTTTGTGATTTTTTTAATAAACTAAAATGCTATTACCTGGGGTTTCTCGTGCTAAAACCAGGATACGATTACATGCACGCCGTAGAGGAGGGCGACGCAAATTTCGACCCTCTGGTGTTCTTTGACGTGCCCTCAACACAACGGCCCAGAAAAGTAGGCAGTGGGAAAGGAGGGGGGCTGCCCCCCCTTCCTGGAATTCCAATGGTTGTGAGAGAAAAATGGGTGTTTTTAATAGCCTTCAGCAAGTGGGCCCACCCTCCCCCCTAAAAATATTTCTGGTTACGAGCCTGCACGGGCCTCTATGATTTCTCATCCAGCAAAATGCGACCGCCACGGCCGAAATCAAAACCGTAATATTCGGGTCAGCAACGGAGCACCGTAATCACAATACCAACGTGGCAGAGAATTAACCGGAGTTTCTTTCCTGGATTTCTATTCCCTTTTCCTGTCCGAACGTTTTTCGCTAGATACATCTGCTCTCGCTAAACCGAGTTTCTGGGCAGGTTCGTCGCCGAAGGCCAATGCATGTTTTGTTTTGCGACAGCTTTGTTCAGTCTGAATGCATGGTTTGTAGCGGCGCCTTTGCGTTCCTTCGCCGCTGAGGCTGACGGTTGTGGGGATAGCTTGTCACCCATGTTTGCACCGCGTTAAAGCACCCGTAAAATAGGTTTTGTATTTGTTGCTTCACTGAGTCTTTTATAAATGTGCACCAATACGTATCATCTCATAATAATGTAAAATCTATTACGCCAAAGATCATTTAGGTGCCTTTTACTGTTATTATTATCACGTGTCTTCTATGACAACGTGCGGCGACCTTCAATGATGAGAGCTGCTTCGTGAAAAACATGTCGGTGGGGCCTGGCTATCGATAGGGGCGAGTAGCATGAGCACTTCTTGTCCTTTCCTATCTGTTCGCTTGCATTATGCCCATTACTGCAGGTAGAAAATTTGGTCACGCGCTCACGGCAGCATACACGCTAACATGCTTTGGCAAAGTAATCAAACCATCCTTAATGATTCAGGTGCTGGAGGCACCTGAAAGCATCTCTGGTACAACAAGTTCATACAGTCGGAGCCCATCTAAAGGATTGATAAACCACACTAAAGAAATGTTCCACCCGACAGATATGTTCAATCTTATGATCCTCATTATAAAGAACTGCCGAAATATTGTCACCTAGTCGTGATGGTGAAGTACGCAAAACACAAGGTGGTACATATGAAAATTCTTCATTGGGCGAATTTGTGCCCAGGTAATGAGAAGTCGAAGTACTAGCAATGTGCGCTGTAGACCGATATAGTGGCGATCACATTCGTAGGTCGTCGGAAATATGGTCATCAGCAAGAAACGTGGAACGGTGCGGCAAGAAACGTCGAACGTACCAACCCAACCGTTATCATGTGCGTACGTCAGCCGCAGCACAGTTCCTTTATTTGTTCAAGATACCACAGGGCAAGACTAACAGCCCAATATGCCGGAACCGAGCCCATCCGTAAAATAGTCTATACACCACACCTGTAGGCAATCAGTGAATTTGTCCGCGTGTTTCACTGAAAAAAAGAAAAACAAAACAAAAGCCACGCATATCCACGAAGTGAATGATGATGAGTGGGCGAAGCACTGGGGAGCACTGATTTTTGGGCTAGTTGGTTTTCCATCACCGATACTTAAGCGCGCACAGACAAGGACAGCGCTTGTGTTGTCGTCACCTCCCTTTGTCCTTGTCTGTGCGCGCTTAAGTATCGGTGAAGCACTGGGGATCGTTCGGTAACCCTGAATCTCCCGTAACATTGCCCACTCGCGCATGTAAATGACTGACAACGCGTGACAAAATATAAAATGTTTATTGGTCATAAATATTATGTCGTGTTGAGTTGTGGATTCCATTTTCCCTTCATTACTGCTTTGTGGTCCGTGAAATGCAGAGTCGATGGTTCTTCAATCGGATCTAGCCTGCAGTTGGCAATGACAAGGTCTATGCACATCCCCCTGGTGGTAGCTCGCTGTACGCGTCGACGTTGCCTTTCGCGGGCGAGCGCGCGTTCACGGTCCACGGCAGAAAGAATATGTGTGGAACGCGCTTATATATACCCATTTTCACTGCAGCGCCCGCCCGTGTATTTTTAAAGACGATAGTCTTTCTTGGGGATCTTAAACACAGAAATTTTGGTATGTCTTTCTGTCTGTCTCTGTTTGTCGGCACGTCCCTCGCTTCAGCCACTCGGCCAAAGTTGAACCACTTGCACAAGGGCCAGCCATCGTGAACGGCTCACTAGGTTCATACTTGTCTACATGGTTGATCAAAAAGCAAACATTACGCATATCTGAGGCGCAACATCACTAGGTAAGTATTAGGTGGTGCGTTCCTTTAATAGAAAATACATAGATACGTAATTCTAGAGACCCTAGTTTCTTAAGCTGCGCTGAAAATGCGACTGCACCGAAACTTAGCTTCCTCCGTGCCCTCTGCGCGAGCTCATTGTTGTGTTTCGGTTTCAGTTCAGTATTGCACTGTACGAGCGCCATGGGGTGCCGCTCTGGCATTCCTGCTTTACCCAGGCGACGTGAATATAAAAGAGTGTGTGGAGAGTACTCGTTGAGTGCGGACGCTTCTTCTGCTTCGGCGCTTCGCGCCAAACCGCGTGTTCGGGCTGGCTGGCGTCCCCGCCGGTCGCGTTGGTCACGCCGGTCTTGCCTGCTGCTGCGCCGGGACTACCAGCCCGCAACACAGCATTCACGTTTCCCGACGTATTGCCAGATGGCGTTCATATCTCACGCAGCGCCTCTTTATCGTCTTTACACGACATTTGCAGCGAAGCACGCAGATACGCGGCCAATTTTTTTTTCACAGATGTTTCTTTTTTTCGGTTGCGGTTCACAAATGTTTGTTTTTTGTCGGTTTCGTTTTCGTGGACAGTGTCGGACGCGGACAACGACAAGGCCAGGCCCTAAGGAGCTTTGCCTCTCATATCGGTCATTCCTTGTCTTTTACTCGCTCATTCTTTCTCTGCATAGCGGCGATTACATCTTACTTAGCTTATTGGCTGCCGTAAAAACAACGTTAACGCCGTGTCTACTTCCTACTTTCGTTAGCCTATCAGATACGCAATGAATGTACGGAATACCTACGGCATATTTCTTCCCATGGCTTTCGGCAACCACGCTCGGACGTAACATAACGGACTTTTTTAAACGTTCCGCAGCAGTGGCTGCTGCATCGTGAGGATAACGTACATACACTTAAAAGACGCCTAACTTGGCCATTAAAGCTATCATAAATTTTGTGCTCACACGACTGAGTCCGAGCGGTACCTGCAGCCACTCGCCAGAGCAATCGGAGGCCGGAAAAGGATACGCGTCACCGCCTCTTCTGTAGCAAACACACGAGACGCGGGAGTCACGTGATCAGATCCCGGGCGGACTCCGAGTACAAAGTGAGAGCTCTCAGAGATGCAGCGTGGTGCTCTGAAAGAACCAGCCGAACGTAGTCAGAGCATTCGATTTCGACCAGCTGAACGCGACGCACGTCTCCAGAGCGCACGAAAACGACCAGTCGAATGTACCAACAATCAAATGGTGCCAAAACAACGGCATAATGAAAACGATAAGCACACGGTAGGACTGCAACATGATGACGACACACACAGAGCGCTTGTTCCTCTTGTTCGGTCTTCCTGTTCCAGTCTTACCGCGCGCTTACCGTTTTCATTATGTCGCTATACCAACTAGCTCGGACCCAGCCTCTGATTCAGTACAAAACAACGGCTTCATTATGAGGCACGCCATAGTGGAAGGCTCCGGATAATCAGGGTGTCGGAACGAAAAACATTTCGTTTCGGTTTTAGTTTCGTTCCACCGCAAGAAGTTCCGTTCCGTTTCTGTTCCGGAACGAAAACAAATGTTCCGTAACGGTTCGTAACGGTTTTTTATGCAAAATTTTGAAGTTAAGGTAATCATAAAGAACATTAAATTTGTGATGTAGTTACTTGCCCTGCTATTAGGAAAGTGGGACAAGGATAAAATACGTTCTTCAGAGGGCGGAAATAACTGTACCACCAATTCCTACCAACTAGCACAAACCAGTATTCATTTCAAAGTCATAAGATCTACTTTCTCAAAAGACAAATACGAATTTTTTTAATGGGCGCTTTGTGTCAAGGGAGTGACCACGATCTCGGAAGCAGCACGTCATTGAGTGTACTCTCTGATGTGCGAGACCGCAGTTCTGATAAAAAGATCGCCAGGCTTGCGCGGATTAGGCAGCACAGTCACAACGAAAGCTGGAAGAGCGTACTTTGTGGAGCCCGTTGGAGAGTCTCCTGGGGCAATAATACAAGTACACATGTAAGGTACCTACTCCGCCATAAAGCATCCCAATTTTTCTGAAGTAGAGAAGTCCCCACTATGCCATTTTTTAGACATTCTTCGGAGTCTCGTGGTACACCCTACACATCTGAGAGGCATTATGTGCAATTTGTGCTGTGACTGATGATGATAAAGAATTATGACTGAGCACTTGGCAGGGGGTGGGAAGCAGTGTTGCGGAATGGGTGCCTCCATTCCATTTCATTCCATTGCGGGGAATTAGAACTTGCCGCAATTCCATTCTTTTAATTTCCACGGAATGAAAAAAACTTAACCCATTCGCACTCTGGGAATGGCCGGACAGTTCAATTCCAATCCTGTAACTCATCGACGTAGGAAAGGCATCTTGATAGTTTTATCGAGTTAAGAATGAATGCCCCATAAAGCTGATGTCATCAGATGCATTAAAAACTACAAAAGTACGCAAAACACGTTAACAAGGTAGAGGGATAGTAGCTTGGTGACATATCTAGAGCGGTACAACCACCCATACTAATTCCCATAGGGGCAGTTCTCGAGCTACCTATAGCATTTGGATGGTCAGCATGTTTGAACAAACGGTGGTGTTTTAATATTGCTTATGCTTAAATACGTTAATGCTAAAATGACGACATAGCGTATTTTTATGCTGACAAAAGTAGTACTCAAGAAGACTAAGCAGTTTTGCCACGCGTCTGGAGCGGTCGTGAATATGGTGAAAACTAAAATTTGGTTAATGGGGAATAAGATCCTCTAGATCTGCTGGTATTAGTTGGAACAGTGCACCGCTCGGGCACCCTGTGCCTTTGTATCGAATACGGAACACTGGACCGTACGGCTCGTCAGCACTCACACTTATCAAGCGCGCCTCGCAAGCATGGATGGGGTGAGGAGAAGTTTCTGTGTTCGCCTGTGCGCAGATATGCAATGTCTTCCTTGTCGCAAAGGGTATTTACGTGTGTCAGGTACTGAACTACTCGTGAGATAAAGATCAGGCTGTGCATAGAGTAGTCGCCACTTTCGTGCGGGGCCATCAATGGGAACCAACGCGCAGGGATAACTTGTTTCTCGCTTCTGTATCTGCTGGGATAATGCATTTGTACACTAACTTACGCCTCGGTTTCTAGTAGGCGCGTTGCTTATAATTGTACCGTACTTGTAATCAGCCAAGCAATTTTAAAAATACTGCTTTATCGTTAACTTAGAGGCTCTGACTTACTAATGTTTGAAGTTTGAAAAACAGCACGTAGACGAAAACGTGCTCTATTTTCGGAAAAAGACGTAATTCTATTCCCACTCCATTCCGTAGAAGAGACGCTTAATTCCATTTCCATTCCATTCGTCCAAGGGTTGTCCCCATTCCATTCTGGGGTCGCGAAAATGGGGAATGATTCTGGAGTCATTCCAATTCTGGTGGGGCAACTCCGCAATACTGGTGGGAAGCATTAAACAACAAACTCTTTGCGCTATTAGCATTGTGTGATGACTGGTTGTTATTTTACTCTTCTGCCACGCTATATTACATATATTAACACGATTCCTCGCCCGACATGACGCCTGTATAGAGTATTTTTGCGAAGGAGTTACAAGCACCAGCGTGGCACTGTGGTGGAAGACCCGACTGCCACGCAGAGGGCGCGGGTTGAAATCCCATCCGATCCTAGAAATTTGTTTCTCATTTCTTTTTTTTTCTTATATGACGCGATAGCGGTCACGGACACCGGCGGCGGCGGACAACTATGGCGCCGAAATCAGCTGTTGTGATCTCATAACAGCTTTCGCTGTAACAAACTTCGGCGCCGACAATGCCCTCTC
Organism: Rhipicephalus sanguineus; assembly: GCF_013339695.2. Classification (NCBI taxonomy): domain Eukaryota; kingdom Metazoa; phylum Arthropoda; class Arachnida; order Ixodida; family Ixodidae; genus Rhipicephalus; species Rhipicephalus sanguineus. The sequence continues at coordinate 315,391,930 of NC_051176.1, forward strand.
TACGCTGCCCTGTGTGACAGGCACGCAAAAGTCCACTTGCGTTAATATAAACATCTCTGGTTGCCGCTCTTTTTGTTTTTCGCACAATTTCAACATATCTTTGCTTTGGAATTCCTGCCTGAGGTACGCGCTAATACTGTACCCTGAGATATGCTCACAATGCATGAGCTCAGTTGCTCTGGATTGCGAAGTTTTCTCGTGAACCGAAAAACGATAGAAAAAATTTCGGTTTCACTTCGGAACGAAATAATAGATAAAGTTTCGGTTACGTTTTCGTTCCGGTCGAAAATATCGTTTTTTTCGTTTTTCGTTGTCGGTTTTCGTTCCGTTCCGACACCCTGCGGATAATACAAGGGCTTCTGGCATTTTGACCTCCTTCGAAAATGCTAGAGCCGCGACAGGGATAAAACCCGTGTCCTTCGGGTCACCAGCCTATCACCGTAACCCACTGTACCCCCGTGAAAACAGGAGCAATACTGTAAAAAAAAAAGAAAAGAAAGGAAAAAAAAAAAGTATTTCCCGGATTCGAACCTTCGACGCGACGTCCACGCGCGACACATGATGCTACTGCTTTACCGATTCGGCCACAACGCCTTTTTTTTTTCTTTCTTTATTGCCTATGTACATACATACAGCAGTGAAAACAAATGTATACCGTACAAAGAAAAAAAATAAAAATATATAAAAATATATTAAAAAAATATAAAAAAAAAATATAGTTTGATAAGCTTCTTAAAATTGCTTCATCTGTAGAAGGCTTTCTACTTGATGAAGCCAATCCGGTACATCTTCCTGGACCTTTTGTGTTTCCACAAATGAACATATAGACTCGAAGAAGTATTGTCGAACCGGACGTGCATTAATATCAGCATGGCGCACCGCCATTCTTGACTGCCATATACTGTGTAGGCCCAGTAACATGACTAGATCGAATGGTACCCCTTCCTCATTTTCAAACGGGAGAAATCTGATGCCGTAGGCATCGAGGGGCAAATCCTTTTTTAAAGTGCGTCGAAGAACGTCCCAAAAAAAGACCGCATCCCAGCAGTCAAGAAAAACATGTTCGATTGTCTCCGGCTTCCTGCAGAGTAAACAAAGGTCTCCCCAAGGAACGAATAAGCCCTTTTCTTGCATCCATGTTTTGACAGGCAATGTTGCACTGTGTAATTTGAAGAAAAAGGATTTTACTCCAGGTGTTACCTCCATTTTTTTTACTCGGCTTAAGACATTCTGACCTGGGCCTACACGGTACATTGCCCTATAAAGAGGAACAGGAAGAACTGTATCTACTAGATCTTTGTATAACTTTTTACGGGAAACAGAACAGAGATATTCCAAAGAAAAACGTGTTTTTAAAAAGAGACACGAATTAGCTACTTCTTTCAAGTAACCTCTAACATTTGTTTTCATGTTGCCAGAAGCCACCACGAGTTCCGGCAACACCCTCCCGAGCCTAAGCTGTATAACAGTACGTATGAACGGGTCTCGATTATTTCGGAAGAACATGAACCGGTTAACTAACTGACGCAGATACAAATGACACAGACTAAGGCCACCAGAGCGAACCCGTCTGAAAAGGTTAGTTCTACTTGTTCGCTCCCAAGAAGAACCCCATAAGAAAACAGCAAATATTCGGTGAAGCTTTTGTACATTCACACGCGAACAATGCAGTACTTGAAGCACGTACCAGAGCTTACTAACCAAAAATACGTTACAAAAGGTTGCTCTGGCGAAAATTGATAGATGAAAACCCTTGAATTGCTGAGTTTTTTCTCGCAGTTCAGCGGCTTGACGCCGCCAGTACGGTTCACTGTCACAATAATACTCCAGTGGAATTTCTAAAGTTAATGCCGAAGGTCGAAGACTGCAAGAAAGATAACTTAGAACTCCCTTTTTCTGAAGCAGAAGTCGCAAAAGCAATCACCGACCTTCATTTGGGAAAGTCTCCAGGTCCTGACGGATTAACGGCTGCCTTTTATAAACAGTTCAAACACGAAATAGCCCCATGTCTAGCAGCGGTATTTAACGAAGCATTAGATATAAAAGTACTGCCGCCGTCATTTCTGTTATCTCATACTATATTAATTCCGAAAACTGAAGACGCAGTTAAATTACGTGACGTAAAGTCGTACAGGTCAATTAGTCTATCGAATATTGACTACAAGATTTTGATGAAAGTCCTAGCAAGGAGACTTCAGACAGTTGTTCATGATATTCGGCCACAACGCCAAACGAGCCAGCGGCGATAAAAATGGTCTTATCAAGATACTACGATGAAAGATGCAAGCCAAAGACACGACCGCGTTGTAGAAAACCTCAATTTGGAACGTGTTTTTATTCACGCCAAACCATGATCGCAGGCTCAAATGAAAGCTGTGTCTTCATACTACTTAGATCTCTGGGAACTTTGCAGGTTTCAATCTAGTTTGTTCAGACGGCTCGTTTTTGTCCTGAAAAACAAGGCGAAATTTCAGTGGCTTCCATAGGATCCCATTGTTTAAGCTTTTCTCGTCGTGGGAACAAAATGTAACGACCCGATGGCAAAAGTGCTGCATTTGTGAGGTACAGTACAACTTCCAGAACGTGCCTTCTTGGGAACTTTTGGAAGTTGCGCCTCTACGATTTTTTATCGCCGAAAAATGACCCTGTCCCATTGAAAACGGGCGAGCTTCCAGCAGTGGCCGCTTGGAGCGCTGATCATAAAATGTCCCTGAAAGCTGGATATGGTCCTTCCCGACGCTGCGTCGAAATGTGGCAGCTTTCTGATGAAGTCAGCCTCGAGGAAGTGGAGTTCGCAGACCTGCGCCAAGCATAACACAGACTTAATTACTTTCTTACGAAACGGGCTAATGGGAACTTTGACACGACCCTGAGTATTTCTGCTCTATTTTACCGCACTGCCCTACTTGAAGCGCGACAAAACTACCATCACCGCACACGATACTCGCTCCGTTCAACAGTAACAGAGAAAGAACACCAGTAATGCGATAGAGCCGGTAAAAGAGCAAATTTCAGCAGTTTCTCACCTTGGAGTGTATGCTTGGTGTGAAATCCTTTCGCGGAATGGCTTTTATCCAAGACTTCTTCGGAGCTTCATCCTTGGGGAATGCGAAAACACACACTTTGGGACCATTGTCATAATTGCCGCGGCATCCGGGAACACAACAACGTCCCATGTCGCACTGATCGTGGTGTAATCACATACTCACAAATGCAACACCAATAAAATAAGACACGTGGCAACAGACGAAGACTCAGAGCAATGCGATGCAGCACCAAGGCTAACGCAGTCTAACCAGCGAAGCAGGTAGCGAAGAAAGGCAAACCTGTCGTGGCTTGTCCGCCGTTCGGGGTAAAAAAGTGCGCGGGGCCCACCAACACCTACACCTGAGCGACGCGTCCTCGGCCACTGAACAGTAGGAGAACTAGCGTGACGTATGCCGTCTGGAGAGAGGGGTATGAACAGGCCTTGTGAATAGTCTAGGTGGTGTTGCTAAAGTGCAGCTGCCCCCCTCCCACACCATCTCGGCAGCAATTTTTCGGCACCTTGAAATTTTTAGACCGCTTCGCTGTGACCGGCGAGCAAAGCACCCATTACTTCTGCTGGGCGCTTTACTGGCTAACTAATGATTAAACCGCCGCTTTTGTGGAATCGAGCTGATCGCTTGCCACCCACACCCCATTCTGCGCCTTCAGACAGAACTCCAAGGCATAATTTGAATGATGGCCTGCGTGGGCATGCCAAGAATGTGAGAAACGGAAGGGGGGTTTTTCTAGCCATACATTGTAGTGTATGCGGCTGTGCTCTCACGTTTTATCGAGCAAGGGGGATTTTTTTCGCACATGGACAACCGCGCGCACATGATTGTGGAAGCAGTTCGAATGGCGCATGAGGAGTGCCCATGCATAGGCAAGACATCTACAAGCTTATTCGAAATCATAATAATATTTTCCAGGTTTTGCGTCCCAAAAGCACGACATAATTATGAGGGATGCGGTAGTCAGAATCAACCATCTACCAAGTAGAAGGTCGTCTCAGATAAAGTGGGGCCGCGGCGGCAGCAAGGAGGAGGGGCTTCTCCCTCTTAGACACGTGTCCCTGGTAGGCGGAGAGCCAAGAAAACACTCGCTGCACTTGCAACGACTGTCGTGTTTTTCTTGTCCATTTAAACCTCCATTTACTTAGGCTGTCGTGTGCAATTAGGGCAAGCCTTGCGGTGTTTGGTGCCAAGTTTTCTGTCTAGCAATATTGGTTTTATTGTACTCCGGCTAGAATTACGTTACGTAAGCTGTACGCATGCTCTTACATATTCCTGTGCGGCAAGCAGCCGGTGAGCTAATAATAAATGGGGGGTTAGGGTTTGAGGTTCCAAAACCACGATAGAGACGCCGTAGTGGAAAGCTCCGAAAATTTGCACCATTTCGTGTTCTTTAACGAAACCTCAGTACGCGGGCCTCTAGCATTTGGCCTCCATCGAAGTGCGGCCGCCGCGACTTTCGCGATACCGCGACTTTCGGGTTAGCACTAGAGCACCATAACCACTACACCACCGCGGCGGGTGCTACGCGAGGTGTTAACAATCCTGTAGGTGCCTTAATTCACTGTTTTCTCCGGCTCCGCATTCTTCCACATATTCAAGAACCGGGGCAAGAAGACAAGCTCTCCAGCATAGATTCTTCTATTTGAGCCAGAATGTACAAGATGTAGTGCAAAAAAATCGTTTCTCTATTTACAGATTTATGCCAACCCTCAAGTGCCTGGGCATTTTATTAAAATTTTACCGGTGTACATCGGCGCCACCTAGCGTGAGTGAAGGTGATGACGTTTGTGTTTTTGTACAAAGGAAACTAGAAGGTATAAATGTGGACCGCAATTACCGAAAGGTAATTGTAACCAATGGCTTGAACCTAAATATTACGATAGAATATGATGAGATTTTCCCACCGAAACCTAAATTCCAATCTCTCAGATTCTTAAGAACAGGCTACGAGATTACCTGGTACATGCAGAAACTAATAACGTGATAGCCACAGATGCTTCTGTGTATAATGAAAAAAGCAGGCGTAGGAATTGCCTCCAATTTGCTTGGCTGGTCATTCTCTGTAAGACTGCCAGATTTTACTCCTGTTTCTGAAGCTGAGCTCGTGGCTATTATTTTAAAACTCCCTGCAAATGAAAACAGGGCAATCATAATAACAGATTCCCTTTCGGTGCGTACAGGTCTTACAGCTTCAGATAACTCACGAGCCCTAATGACTTTCCGCACAATAGTACCGCCACACCTAAAGCTCCTAAAATTATTGTGGGTTACAATTAAATGAACTGGCCGATTCCTTAGCACGAGCATCGCTTGATGGCCAAATAATTTCGGTACTTCCAGAAGTAGAATACATAACCGCGATCAGATATAGAAAATTAGCAATTTGTACAGATACGTTGTAAACAATAAGAAAATTGACGGAATATCACCACCTCAAATTTCCATGGAAACCTCAATGGAGTCAGTCTAGACAGTTTGAAGTTGTGATTACTAGACTTCGACGCCGTGTCCCCCCATTAAACTTATATTTACAGAGCTGGTCTGGCGATATCGCCCCTCTGTCTATACTGCGAAGAAACGGAAGCTATTGGCCAGTATTTATTATCATGTCGCAAATATTCATTACTTAGAAGAAGACTTGTAGCTATTCTGTTTTCAAACGTAAGTTTAAGTTTAACAACGCCAACTGTGCTTAACTCCGGTGCCTCCGCTTTGGGACATTGCCACAGAGACGTATTTGATGTGAGTCGCAATTTTATTCGCAACACTAAACGTAGCCCACTTTAAATCTCTAATAAATACCTGTGTAGTATTTTCTAAAATGTGTTAAAATGTAGCCCACATATTCCAATTTCGGCCCAGATAAACACAGCTGTTTGGTCTGCTCAAAATTTCAGCATTTCATTATAGAATAGTTGTTGCTGCATCTTTCTTTTTTATTTTTTCTCTTTATCTCTGTAATTTGTTAACATT